>NC_042974.1:47852035-48097618 GCF_901001165.1 Salmo trutta | reverse complement strand
TTGGGCTGCCTTAGAACTTTCCTGAAGCTTGATCAGATGATCCTGTAATAATGCATGTGAGTGCGTGCGCGCGCGCGTGTGTGTGTGTGTGTGTGTGTGTGTTGTGTGTGTGTGTGTGTGTGTGTGTAGTCCGTACTCTTCTTCTGGTGCTCCATGGTTCATTAGCTGTGACAATCTTCAGCCCCCATACATTAGTGTTTTTAATTACTCTAATTGGAATATCTTTTGTAACATGAAAACCGAAGAGCTGCACCTGTTTTCTACTCATGGGTATGGTCAGCCATTAGTTATTTCTCTCCTCTACTGAGGTGCTGGACTGGGGGCTCCAGGCATTTACCACATCACCTTGCTCTGTAGGAGAGGAGAGGATAAGGGAGGAGGTTTGGTCAGTCTGGTCAGGGGAGGTTTGGTCAGTCTGGTCAGGGAGAGGTTTGGTCAGTCTGGTCAGGAGGAGGTTTGGTCAGTCTGGTCAGGGAGGAGGTTTGGTCAGTCGGTCATGAGGGTGTTTTGGTCAGTCTGGTCAGGGAGGATGTGTTTGGTCAGTCTGGTCAGGGAGGATGTGTTTGGTCAGTCTGGTCAGGGAGGATGTGTTTGGTCAGTCTGGCCAGGGAGGATGTGTTTGGTCAGTCTGGTCAGGGAGGATGTGTTTTGGTGGCTGACTGTTCTGCTGGTGGTGAGTAGAGATGAGGTGGTGAATAGAGATGAGGTGGTGAATAGAGATGAGGTGGTTAATAGAGATGAGGTGGTGAATAGAGATGAGGTGGTGAATAGAGATGAGGTGGTGAATAGAGATGAGGTGATGAATAGAGATGAGGTGATGAATAGAGATGAGGTGATGAATAGAGATGAGGTGGTGAATAGAGATGAGGTGGTGAATAGAGATGAGGTGGTGAATAGAGATGAGGTGGTTAATAGAGATGAGGTGGTTAATAGAGATGAGGTGGTGAATAGAGATGAGGTGGTTAATAGAGATGAGGTGGTGAATAGAGATGAGGTGGTGAATAGAGATGAGGTGATGAATAGAGATGAGGTGGTGAATAGAGATGAGGTGGTGAATAGAGATGAGGTGGTTAATAGAGATGAGGTGGTGAATAGAGATGAGGTGGTGAATAGAGATGAGGTGGTGAATAGAGATGAGGTGGTGAATAGAGATGAGGTGGTGAATAGAGATGAGGTGGTGAATAGAGATGAGGTGGTGAATAGAGATGAGGTGGTGAATAGAGATGAGGTGGTGAATAGAGATGAGGTGGTGAATAGAGATGAGGTGGTGAATAGAGATGAGGTGGTGAATAGAGATGAGGTGGTAATAGAGATGAGGTGGTTAATAGAGATGAGGTGGTGAATAGAGATGAGGTGGTGATGAATAGAGATGAGGTGGTGAATAGAGATGAGGTGGTGATAGAGATGAGGTGGTTAATAGAGATGAGGTGGTTAATAGAGATGCGGTGGTGAATAGAGATGAGGTGGTGAATAGAGATGAGGTGTGATAGAGATGAGGTGGTAGAGATGAGGTGGTGAATAGAGATGAGGTGATGAATAGAGATGAGGTGGTGAATAGAGATGAGGTGTGATAGAGATGAGGTGGTGAATAGAGATGAGGTGGTGAATAGAGATGAGGTGGTGAATAGAGATGAGGTGGTGAATAGAGATGAGGTGGTGAATAGAGATGAGGTGGTTATAGAGATGAGGTGGTTAATAGAGATGCGTTGGTGAGAAAGAGAGAGAATAAAAGAAAGAAAGACTACTAGGTTGCTTTCTCACCCCTCAGGTTGCAGGGTTGTAGGGGTCTAAGACAGAGGTTAGGGTGTGTGCATGTGTGTGTGTGTGTGTGTGTGTGTGCGTGTGTTGTGTGTGTGTGTGTGTGTGTGTGTGGTGTGTGTGTGTGTGTGTGTGTGTGTGGTGTGTGTGTGTGTCTGTGTGTGTCTGTGTGTGTGTGTGCAGGAGGACAAAGCAAATATACAGAGAAATTCCAATTGTTGCCCTTTTCTTTCCATTGTTCCACAGACAGACACACACACACACCGCCTTTCCCTAAGGCTTAGTCCCAATTCCAGCTGGTACCTTTGGTGGTCCTAGCAACCAACACCATCGCCAATCTCCGACACGACACCTCTGTTGTGGAACCCCTCCAGACTACAACACACACACAACACACACAACACACAGAGACTACTAACAGATGACGTTAGTGAACTATTTATTTTTGTCCTTATTCTGATGTCACCTTCGATTTAACTTTCCTTTTCTTCAAAAGGCTTCAAAGACTGTTGAACAAAGGGAGTGGGAGAGAGGAAGCAGGAGAGAGCAGGAATAAAGAGAGTTTGACTTCTCTCTCTCGTCTCATTAGGGTGGAGACAGTGGAAGTTTTTTGAAGGTGACACCATCAGATTCGTCCTGTTATGTTTCTCTGTAATACTTCTAGCCACCTAGAAATGTTATGAAGTTGGTTAGCACAGATAGGTTACCAGTCTCCCAACCTCATAACTAGCTACCAAGTAGCCATTTCAGGCTGCAGCTAGAATCAATTTAGCGTAGCTAGCTTGTCTAACTATCTTAGCTGGCATGCCTGCTGGCAAGGTTGGTAGACTTTAGAAAAGCAAGAAATAACTAAATGTACTGAATAAGACTAACATTCCTTTCTATCTTTTATCCAGATTTTAGCATTTAGTTTCTTTAAAAAAAGAACACCAGTCAGGAGGATAGAGAAAGCTCAGAGGTATGCTTAGATATGCAGAAAATATACATCGTTTGATGTAGAGTTAAGCGAGTACCTCCATGACCACCACCCAGCCATCCTCACGTACTTTGTGCACCCTCAGATTTTTGGGGTACGTGACGCCACTGTCTGTTATAGCAATATTATGTAGACCGTATGACTGAAGGAGTTACCAAATGTCAATCTGTTGTGGTCCTGCATGTTATCTTATGTCACCACTGTGGTACATTAGATTGCTGCCGTGTCTTCCTGCAGCAATGGGATACCATGATGTCCTAGTGACTTATTGCGGGCCACATCCCCTTTTGCTGCTCTGAGATAAGGTTTATGCGTGTACAATAGGATATGTGTGTGTATGTGTGTTTGGGTGGGTGTGTGCATGGCTCCAAGATAGGGTTTGATAAATGACCTTAGGGGAATTAATGGCTGGTCCAACGCCACAATGCACCTGTCTCATACTGTGTGATGGAGACGTGTGCACATGTATGTTAGTGTATCTGTATAGTGAAGAGGCTTCCAGGCTGATAGCTTAATGGTTTTAGGTTGTTATTTTATCTCTATAACCCTCCCCTCTTTCCTCCTCTCTCTTCTCTCTCTCCTCTCTCTCTCCTCTCTCTCTCATCCTCCTCTCTCTCATCCTCCTCTCTCCTCTCTCTCCTCTCTCTCTCTCCTCTCCTCTCTTGGTGCCATGGGGACAACTAACCTCCCACTCCGTCCTACCATACAGACCTAATTCATCACAACACACACACCACACACACACACACACACACCACACACACACACACACACACACACCACACACACACACACACCCACACCACACACACACACACACACACACACACCACACACACTGTATATTGAAGGTTAGTTTTCTAGGGCATTTGGAGACAGAGGGCAAAAAGGATGTAGGGGATGTCCTCTGCTCCCCTCTCCTCATGCCTCTCTCCTCTCCTCCTCTCTTCCCTTTTCTTCCCATTCCTTTAGCCTCGTGAGTGGTAGCATGAGCAAAAGGCCAAGATACTGTACACATCTCTCTCTCTCTCTCTCTCTCTCTCTCTCTCTCTCTCTCTCTCACACACACACACACACAGAGTTCATTCATATCTTAATTGTCAACACTGGACTGAACCACTGCTGGGCACAAACACACTTCAGATGCCTCTGCTGTGTCAAGGTTCAAGTTTTAAACCTAACAATGCAATAATCAATAACAATGTAATACTAAAAATAACACAAAGTAGAACAAAACGCACAATAGAAATAAGAAGAACAGGAGAAAGTAGGGAGCTATATACAGGGTCAGATCCAATACCATATTTACAACGTCCAGGGATACTGGAGTAATAGAGGTAGATATGTACAGGGGTAAGGTGACTATATACAGGGTCAGATCCAATACCATATTTACAACGTCCAGGAATACTGGAGTAATAGAGGTAGATATGTACAGGGGTAAGGTGACTAGGCATCATGCTATATGACGTTGCCTCTTTGCAGTGTGTGTGTGTTCCGCAGCATGTGTGTGTGTGTGTGTGTCTGTATCCATGGAGCCCTTAGGGCTTGGTTTAAAATGAGATAATTCAGCTTAATGACTTATTTCCTGCCGTCTGCGTTTCCATATAAATAAATAGATATAACTGGGCTGGAGGATATGAGAGGGGAACATTAGTTAAGTTACGTACTTGTCTTCTCTGGGCCTGAAACTACACGTCTGCACACTTATTTCTGGTGTGTTTGCATTCGTTCAAAGACAAGTACTAGTTTTGTCATGTCAAAACCTTGAAGTTGTATAATGATCATTACAACACAGACACAAGTTGTTCTCTAGTTCACTGTTGTTTATTGTTATTGTGTGTTTGTGCCAAGTTGCCAAATGAGTCATTTTTATTCAACTGCTGTGTTAAATATAGCTTCCAGAATCCTAGACTAGAGAGAGAACATTTATAGTTTAACAAGGCAGTTTTCTCCTGACCTCCTCATAACATGGGGGAGGAGAACTACCTCATAGTGTGTGTTAGAGAGAGAGGTAGAGAGCTCTATGGGGGAGGAGAACTACCTCATAGTGTGTGTTAGAGAGAGAGGTAGAGAGCTCTATGGGGGAGGAGAACTACCTCGTAGTGTGGTTAGAGAGAGAGGTAGAGAGCTCTATGGGGGAGGAGAACTAACTCATAGTGTGTGTTAGAGAGAGAGGTAGAGAGCTCTATGGGGGAGGAGTAACGTACTCATAGTGTGTGTTAGAGAGAGAGGTAGAGAGCTCTATGGGGGAGGAGAACTACCTCATAGTGTGTGTTAGAGAGAGAGGTAGAGAGCTCTATGGGGGAGGAGACTAACTCATAGTGTGTGTTAGGAGAGAGAGGTAGAGAGCTCTATGGGGAGGAGAACTAACTCATAGTGTGTGTTAGAGAGAGAGGTAGAGAGCCTATGGGGGAGGAGAACTACCTCATAGTGTGTGTTAGAGAGAGAGTAGAGAGCTCTATGGGGGAGGAGAACTAACTCATAGTGTGTTAGAGAGAGGTAGAGAGCTCTATGGGGGAGGAGAATGCTTCATATCACAGTACTGAGCTCTGACTACTATTTCACTGACAAGTGTGGGAGAGGGCTGAGAGAGAGAGGAGAGAGGTAAGGACGAGAGTTAAGTGTAACGAAAGACGTGGGATAGCGAACAAGAGATAAAAAGAGGGGGAAGGTTTATAAGTGAGAGAGGACTAAGTACTGAGATTTATAGGTAAATGGGGAGAAGGAAAAGGTAGAGAGATATAGAGTGAGAGTTAAGTAGTAGGGAGGAGAAGGGAAGTTCTGGGGGGAGGAGAGGGGAAGAGCTGGGGGAGGAGAGGGGAAGAGCTGGGGGAGGAGAGGGGAAGAGCTGGGGGAGGAGAGGGAAGAGCTGGGGGGAGGAGAGGGGAAGAGCTGGGGAGGAGAGGGGAAGAGCTGGGGGGAGGAGAGGGGAAGAGCTGGGGGGAGGAGAGGGGAAGAGCTGGGGATGATTGTGGGGGGAGGAGAGGGGAAGAGCTGGGGGGGAGGAGAGGGAAGAGCTGGGGGGGGGAGAGGGGAAGAGCTGGGGGAAGGAGAGGGGGAATTGGGGAGAAGGGAGAAGAGGAGAGGGGTAAGGTTAGACCTGTCTGAGGAGAGCAGACATTTGGAGGCTCCAAGACCACACACGGACTCCCTGGGTCCACCTCCCGGGGTCCACACACACACACACACTGGCTCGAGGCGTACTCCACAGTGTGGTTTGGCAGTTGCCCAAAGGCCCTGCAGGCCGAGATCCACACTCATATTAATTTGCCTCCCTCTCTCTCTCTGTCTCTCTCTCTCTCTCTCTAATCCCCCACTTTTAACACCTTCTCTCTCTTTTCATCTGTCTGTGTGTGCATCAATCCATTCAGTATGTCATCATCTGGCTGTGTGTCTCAAACACACCCCAAGCCTAGCTGTCCCACTCTTATTTCCCCCTACCGCAGCTGTCCACACACACACACACACACACCACAACACACACACACCCACACCACACACACACCACACACACACACACACACACACCACACACACACACACACACCACACTCCTCTGCCCGTGTTCAGACATTGTGGTTTTCTCACGGCTGGTTTGAATAAGAGCTGCTGAAGTGTCTGCTATTATGAAGAAAAGAATTTGAGATCTGCCTCTGGTATTAGAGTCTCCTCAGAACACACTTCTCCCTTCTCTCCCTCTCTATTTGCTATAGCTGATGATTTCAGTGATGCAGTCAGCTCCTCTCACCTCTGTAGCTCACAAGGTAATGAGTTGAAGGGGGCTGACTTCTGTCTTTCTTTCACAATCTGTTTTTCTCACTCTCCCTGTCTCTCTCATCTCCCTCTCTCTCTCTCTCTCTTTCTCTCTCTCTCTCTCTCTCTCGCTCTCTCTCTTTCTCTCTCACTTTCATCTCTCTCTCTTTCATCTCTCCCTCTCTTTCATCTCTCCCTCTCTCATTTTACATGGGATGACTGTAGATTTGCATGTGCATGTGAGTGTGTGCCGAGGGATAGGCAAAAATGTAAAAATACAATTACAAAATACCATAAAGATCAATTTATGAAAAGAAACTACAAAATGCTTGTATTTTAAAATACAGAAATACATTTGCAAGTAGCCTGCCCGAACAGCAACAACATTCTCAGTAATGGTTACAGATACTTAAAAAAAATATATATATTTTTGTTTCAACCCCTGCTCAGATGTCATTTAAATACATATTCAAATACATGTAACATAAATACTGCCCATCTCTGTGTGTACCAGATTTGTAAACAGGAAGAGAGTATTTAGTAGTTTATCTGCGGCGGGCTGCTTGTTAACAACTTTAACACACTTCATTTAGTGTTTTAATGAGTAATTAAATGATACACACACACACACACACATCATGCACAAATGCCCTCTAAGTTTCACCTCCCATGGCCAAAGCTATAAATAAATGATTCCCTCACTAATGGCACAATGTTAATCCCATTCCTGTCTAATACATATCTGGGGTCTGGTTTAGGTTTCACTAGGTGTCAATATAGCTGGACTAGAAAAGTGGTGTGGGGTGTGCGGGGCAGAGGAGGTGAGCGGTTGCTCTCAGGAGACAGGTGTATTATCGAATGGTGTGAGAGGCTTTTAAAAGCATTATAAATGTGTCATTACTAATGGACCACTATTAGAGCACAGACAGGACAAATTACTGGCTTCACACCTCCCATAATACACTATGTCTGACAGCTTGGGGGGGCAGAGAGAGAGGGGGGTGTAAACGGGTGGAGGGAAAGAAAAAGACAAGAGGGAGGGAGGAAAGGTGAGGTGTAGACCTCTAGTAGTACTAATGGATATACTGTAGATAGAGGGGTGGTGAGGTGTAGACCTCTAGTAGTACTAATGGATATACTGTAGATAGAGGGGTGGTGAGGTGTAGACCTCTAGTAGTACTAATGGATATACTGTAGATAGAGGGGTGGTGAGGTGTAGACCTCTAGTAGTACTAATGGATATACTGTAGATAGAGGGGTGGTGAGGTGTAGACCTCTAGTAGTACTAATGGATATACTGTAGATAGAGGGGTGGTGAGGTGTAGACCTCTAGTAGTACTAATGGATATACTGTAGATAGAGGGGTGGTGAGGTGTAGACCTCTAGTAGTACTAATGGATATACTGTAGATAGAGGGGTGGTGAGGTGTAGACCTCTAGTAGTACTAATGGATATACTGTAGATAGAGGGGTGGTGAGGTGTAGACCTCTAGTAGTACTAATGGATATACTGTAGATAGAGGGGTGGTGAGGTGTAGACCTCAAGTAGTACTTATGGATATACTGTAGATAGAAGGGTGGTGAGGTGTAGACCTCTAGTAGTACTAATGGATATACTGTAGATAGAGGGGTGGTGAGGTGTAGACCTCTAGTAGTACTAATGGATATACTGTAGATAGAGGGGTGGTGAGGTGTAGACCTCTAGTAGTACTAATGGATATACTGTAGATAGAGGGGTGGTGAGGTGTAGACCTCTAGTAGTACTAATGGATATACTGTAGATAGAGGGGGGGTGAGGTGTAGACCTCTAGTAGTACTAATGGATATACTGTAGATAGAGGGGTGGTGAGGTGTAGACCTCTAGTAGTACTAATGGATATACTGTAGATAGAGGGGTGGTGAGGTGTAGACCTCTATCTACTAATGGATATACTGTAGATAGAGGGGTGGTGAGGTGTAGACCTCTAGTAGTACTATACTAATGGATATCTGTAGATAGAGGGGTGGTGAGGTTGTAGACCTCTAGTAGTACTAATGGATATACTGTAGATAGGGGTGGTGAGGTGTAGACCTCTAGTAGTACTAATGGATATACTGTAGATAGAGGGGTGGTGAGGTGTAGACCTCTAGTAGTACTAATGGATATACTGTAGATAGCGGGGGTGGTGAGGTGTAGACCTCTAGTAGTACTAATGGATATACTGTAGATAGCGGGGTGGTGAGGTGTAGAACCTCTAGTAGTACTAATGGATATACTGTAGATAGAGGGGTGGTGAGGTGTAGACCTCTAGTAGTACTAATGGATATTACTGTAGATAGAGGGGTGGTGAGGTGTAGACCTCTAGTAGTACTATGGATATACTGGTAGATAGAGGGGTTGGTGAGGTGTAGACCTCTAGTAGTACTAATGGATATACTGTAGATAGAGGGGTGGTGAGGTGTAGACCTCTAGTAGTACTAATGGATATACTGTAGATAGAGGGGTGGTGAGGTGTAGACCTCTAGTAGTACTAATGGATATACTGTAGATAGAGGGTGGTGAGGTGTAGACCTCTAGTAGTACTAAATGGATATACTGTAGATAGAAGGGTGGTGAGGTGTAGACCTCTAGTAGTACTAATGGATATACTGTAGATAGAGGGGTGGTGAGGTGTAGAACCTCTAGTAGTACTAATGGATATACTGTAGATAGAGGGTGGTGAGGTGTAGACCTCTGTAGTTACTAATGGATATACTGTAGATAGAGGGGTGGTGAGGTGTAGACCTCTAGTAGTACTAATGGATATACTGTAGATAGAGGGGTGGTGAGGTGTAGACCTCTAGTAGTACTAATGGATATTACTGTAGATAGAGGGGTGGTGAGGTGTAGACCTCTAGTAGTACTAATCGGATACTACTGTAGATAGAGGGGTGGTGAGGTGTAGAACCTCTAGTAGTACTAATGGATATACTGTAGATAGAGGGGTGTGAGTGTAGACCTCTAGTAGTACTAATGGATATACTGTAGATAGAGGGGGTGGTGAGGTGTAGACCTCTAGTAGTACTAATGGATATACTGTAGATAGAGGGGTGGTGAGGTGTAGACTCTAGTAGTACTAATGCTATACTGTAGATAGAGGGGTGGTTGGGGTAGACCTCTAGGTAGGATATACTGTAGATAGAGGGGTGGTGAGGTGTAGACCTCTAGTAGTACTAATGGATATACTGTAGATAGAGGGGTGGTGAGGTGTAGACCTCTAGTAGTACTAATGGATATACTGTAGATAGAGGGGTGGTGAGGTGTAGACCTCTAGTTGTACTAATGGATATACTGTAGATAGAAGGGTGGTGAGGTGTAGACCTCTAGTAGTACTAATGGATATACTGTAGATAGAGGGGTGGTGAGGTGTAGACCTCTAGTAGTACTAATGGATATACTGTAGATAGAGGGGTGGTGAGGTGTAGACCTCTAGTAGTACTAATGGATATACTGTAGATAGAGGGGTGGTGAGGTGTAGACCTCTAGTAGTACTAATGGATATACTGTAGATAGAGGGGGGTGGTGAGGTGTAGACCTCTAGTACTACTAATGGATATACTGTAGATAGAGGGGTGGTGAGGTGTAGACCTCTAGTAGTACTAATGGATATACTGTAGATAGAGGGGTGGTGAGGTGTAGACCTCTAGTAGTACTAATGGATATACTGTAGATAGAGGGGTGGTGAGGTGTAGACCTCTAGTAGTACTAATGGATATACTGTAGATAGAGGGGTGGTGAGGTGTAGACCTCTAGTACTACTAATGGATATACTGTAGATAGAGGGGTGGTGAGGTGTAGACCTCTAGTAGGACTAATGGATATACTGTAGATAGAGGGGTGGTGAGGTGTAGACCTCTAGTAGTACTAATGGATATACTGTAGATAGAGGGGTGGTGAGGTGTAGACCTCTAGTAGTACTAATGGATATACTGTAGATAGAGGGGTGGTGAGGTGTAGACCTCTAGTAGTACTAATGGATATACTGTATATAGAGGGGTGGTGAGGTGTAGACCTCTAGTAGTACTTATGGATATACTGTAGATAGAAGGGTGGTGAGGTGTAGACCTCTAGTAGTACTAATGGATATACTGTAGATAGAGGGGTGGTGAGGTGTAGACCTCTAGTAGTACTTATGGATATACTGTAGATAGAAGGGTGGTGAGGTGTAGACCTCTAGTAGTACTAATGGATATACTGTAGATAGAGGGGTGGTGAGGTGTAGACCTCTAGTAGTACTAATGGATATACTGTAGATAGAGGGGTGGTGAGGTGTAGACCTCTAGTAGTACTAATGGATATACTGTAGATAGAGGGGTGGTGAGGTGTAGACCTCTAGTAGTACTATGGATATACTGTAGATAGAAGGGTGGTGAGGTGTAGACCTCTAGTAGTACTAATGGATATACTGTAGATAGAGGGGTGGTGAGGTGTAGACCTCTAGTAGTACTTATGGATATACTGTAGATAGAAGGGTGGTGAGGTGTAGACCTCTAGTAGTACTAATGGATATACTGTAGATAGAGGGGTGGTGAGGTGTAGACCTCTAGTAGGACTAATGGATATACTGTAGATAGAAGGGTGGTGAGGTGTAGACCTCTAGTAGTACTAATGGATATACTGTAGATAGAGGGGTGGTGAGGTGTAGACCTCTAGTAGTACTAATGGATATACTGTAGATAGAAGGGTGGTGAGGTGTAGACCTCTAGTAGTACTAATGGATATACTGTAGATAGAGGGGTGGTGAGGTGTAGACCTCTAGTAGTACTAATGGATATACTGTAGATAGAGGGGTGGTGAGGTGTAGACCTCTAGTAGTACTTATGGATATACTGTAGATAGAGGGGTGGTGAGGTGTAGACCTCTAGTAGTACTAATGGATATACTGTAGATAGAGGGGTGGTGAGGTGTAGACCTCTAGTAGTACTAATGGATATACTGTAGATAGAGGGGTGGTGAGGTGTAGACCTCTAGTAGTACTAATGGATATACTGTAGATAGAGGGGTGGTGAGGTGTAGACCTCTAGTAGTACTAATGGATATACTGTAGATAGAGGGGTGGTGAGGTGTAGACCTCTAGTAGGACTAATGGATATACTGTAGATAGAGGGTCTTTGGATAATGAGCCAGTCAAATCCGTATTTGTTTCTGAGCTGTGTCATGCAGAGAGTGACGACAAGAGAGAGACAGAGAACCATCTCACTACCACCCAGAAAACGGCAGAGTCTGCAGTTTAGGTTGTTATTTCTCTCCCTTGTCCGTCAGTACCACCACTTAACCAGATAATTAAAATATCAGCACATCTGGCTGATTTAGGGCCCTGAACAGACAGCTGGTTGGCCAGGAGACATTGTGAAATGTCAGCCATGTCAATGGGACCGTATGGCTTGATGTGGAGCAACAGACTGAAGTAAGATAATGATCTGAGGTAAATGAAGTGAATCAGACAGAGACCAGACATTACCCTGCATAGTGCTATTGCAATTATAACCTCTGTTTAACTGGTAATCTACTCCGATACTGATGTAATCTAGTATAATCTCCAGACATAGGCGCCTAACGCAACGCCTGATACACACACATTACTGGTGCAAAAGGTTGGTAGCGATTGTTATTGAAATGGGTTTATGTTGGGCCTCTCGAGTGGCGCAGCGGTCTAAGGCACTGCATCGCAGTGCAAGAGGCGTCACTACAGACCCAGGTTTGTTTCCGGGCTGTATCACAACCGGCCATGATCGGGAGTCCCATAGGGCGGTGCATAATTGGCTCAGAATCGTCCGGGTTCGGGGAGGGTTTGGCCGGGAGGCTTTACTTGGCTCATTGCGCTCTAGAGACTCCTTGTGGCGGGCCGGGCACCTGCAGGCTGACACATTGGTGTGGCTGAAATTGGGGAGAAAAAGGGTACCGGATATGTACAAATATATACAAATAAAAAATATATTTATACAAAAAATAAATAAATATACAAATAAAAAAATGATAAAAAAAGAAATGTGTTTATGTTGGTCAATATGTGTGTCTGTTTGCATGTGTAACGACACGCCTGAAATCACGTGCTACACCATTGTTAGGGTACAATAGGAATTAACTGGGAGTATCAAACTAGGTCAACTGAGGTAAATCTAAAACAGCACTCGGACATTTCCTCTCTCACTTTTTCACACACACACACACACACACACTAGGCAAGTAAATTGAGAAACAAAGGTTGTAGGTGTTTTCTGATTAGTATGACACAATAACAGCTTTAAATTCCATCATCAGAGAGGCTTTAACCTGAGACTGATGTGCAGAGCAATAAGGCTAAAGGCCTGTGATGTTCTGGGCCACTGACTCAGACATCATTATAACATCACTAATATGTTTCTCTACCTTCAAAGTGATGTCTGTGAGAGGGTGGCTCTGACACATTCCATGGGACCATTAAGGTTGAGCTCTAAGTGATCTTAATTTAAGAAATGTGTTCCCAAGTATTTCCATGCATAATAGAGAGAAATGTGATCATATACAAATGTAAGCAAGGTTTAAAATGACTGTATTTTAGTCAAACATTATATATCTGTTTGGGCTTCTTGTGGTCAATTTGCAGTCTACAGATTTTTTGTAATTATGTTCCGGCCCCCCGACTCTCCGCTCAAGAAAACATCGTGCCGCGGCTGAATCTAGTTGATGATACCTACCCTAAAGCTTGAGCCACCAATACAGCCAGGAGCCACACACACACACACACACACACACAGATACACTAGATAGATGGCCTCCAACTGCTCTTAAATGCTAGTAAAACGAAATGCATGCTCTTCAACCGATTGCTGCCCGCATTTGCCCGTCCGCATAGCATCACTAGTCTGGACGGTTTTCACTTAGAATATATGGACAACTACAAATACCTAGGTGTCTGGTTAGACTGTAAACTCTCCTTCCAGACTCACATTAAGCATCTCCAATCTAAAATTAAATCTAGAATCGGCTTCCTATTTCACAACAAAGCATCCTTCACTCATGCTGCCAAACATACCCTTGTAAAAATGACGATCCTTGACTTCGGCGATGTCATTTACAAAATAGCGTCCAACAGAACTCAGCAAATTGGATGTAGTCTATCACAGTGCCATCCGTTTTGTCACCAAAGCCTCATACACTACCCACCACTGCGACCTGTATGCTCTCGTTGGCTGGCCCTCGCTACATATTTGTCGCCAAACCCACTGGCTCCAGGTCATCTATAAGTCTTTGCTAGGTAAATCCCCGCCTTATCTCAGCTCACTGGTCACCATAGCAACACCCACCCGTAGCACGCGCTCCAGCAGGTATATTGCACTGGTCATCCCCAAAGCCAACACCTCATTTGGCCGCCTTTCCTTCCAGTTCTCTGCTGCCAATGACTGCAACGAATTTCAAAAATCACTGAAGCTGGAGACTTATATCTCCCTCACTAACTTTAAGCCTTAGCTGTCAGAGCAGCTTACCGATCACTGTACCTGTACACAGCCAATCTGTAAATAGCACACCCAACTACCTCATCCCCATTTTGTTATTTATTTTTTTGCTCTTTTGCACCCCAGTATCTCTACTTGCACATCATCATCTGCACATCTATCACTCCAGTGTTAATGCTAAATTGTAATTATTTCACCTCTATGGCCTATTTATTGCCTTACCTCCCTAACCTTACTACATTTGCACACACAGTACATAGATTTTTCGATTGTGTTATTTACTGTACGTTTGTTTATGTGTAACTCTATGTTGTTGTTTTTGTCGCACTGCTTTGCTTTATCTTGGCCAGGTCACAGTTATAAATGAGAAGTTGTTCTCAACTCTCCTACCTGGTTAAATAAAGGTGAAATAAAAATAGATACGCTCTTGTGCCACCATCCAGAGACTGAGCAGACCTCTCTCTCTCTCTCTCTCTCTCTGTGTAATAACCCACAGGAGAGAACGAGTTGAGGAGAGAAAGGAACTTTTTTTACAGATGGAATGAGAGACTCTCTGTCTTCAGTGCATTTAGAGAGAAGAAGAACCTAACACGAGAGAAGAAATGTGTTCTTTCTCATGCCATTTCTCATACAGCTATCATTGTTTTCAGGCATTGTGTTTGTTGTCAGTGTCAGGCTGTGTGCCAGTTGTGCAGTATGGTGGTCTAGTTGGCATTTCTGCACCCTGAGATTCATAGTCAGAATAAGTGCATGATGGAGACTCATGGCCTATTCTCCTCTCTCTGTGGCGACTGCTTTCACATCAACATATCAACATGTCTACTGTTAAACGCATCAGCATAACTCTTTTAAAAATGTTACACACAGTCAATCAGAACTCAACTCAGAAAGACCACCAGATATGTAAAACACAGCATTGGCGAGCCACAGAAATGTCTTGTTTGCCATTTTGAGAATGTGCAAATTCAGAAATGTAGAGTTGCTAAATTTAATATATCTCTGGCTCCCTGAGACAAGTTGACCCAGTGGATAAATCCTTAAAGACCACAGTATATCACAGAGCCCAAACCATGTTATAAGTGACAGGGAGAGAGGGAGAGGGGGAGAAGGAGGGAAGTCAAAGAGAGGCATAGAGCTGACAGAGTGGGAAGTTAGAAAGAGGGAGAAAGCGAAAGAAGAGGGAGAGAAGGGATAAAGAGGGGAGGGGAGCGAAAAAGGACACAGAGGAATAAAGCACATGAGAGAGAGGGAGGGAGGGGGAGAGAGAGTGTTTTTGGCGGAAGGAGATAGGTCTCTCATTAGCGTTCTTTCAGGGTTTACAATTAACCCTAGACACACACACATGCACACCAACCCCCCACGACCATGGTGCCTAATCCAATCAGACGGCAGCTCCAGGGGCGCTGTGTAAGCCCTGTCCAATCGTATTAAAGCGTGCTAACAGGATTATGGGAGGTTTACCATGCTGATTTCACCACTATGCTGTCAATTCTGCCTCTCATTCCACTTACACACACACAATCCTATTTCTATTGTCACAGTCGCCATCTCTCTCTCTCTCTCTCTGTGTCTGTTTCTTTCTTTCCCTCCCTCCCTATCCACCCCCTTTCTCTCTTTCTCTGTCTGTTTCTTTCTTTCTCTCCCTATCTCCCCGCTCTCTCTTTCTCTCTCTCTCTCTCTCTCTCTCTCTCTCTCTCGCTCTCTGGCAGTGTAATCAAATCAAATCAAATGCTTCGTAAACAACAGGTGTAGACCAGTGGAGGCTGCTGAGGCACGGCTGAGGGGGGGACGGCTCATAATAACGGCTGGAACGGAACTAATGGAATGGCATCAAACACGTGGAAACCATTTCCATGTGTTTGATGTATTTAATACCGTTCCATTCATTCCACTCCAACCCTTACCACCAGCCCGTCCTCTCCAATTAAAGTGCCACCTGTGGTGTAGACTAACAGTGAAATGCTTACTTCCCAACAATGCAGAGAGAAAAAAAATGTAGAACACGAGGAATAAATACATAATGAGTAACGGTAGCTTGGCTACATACACGGGGAACCAGTACCGAGACGATGTGCAGGGGTACGAGGTAATTGAGGTAGATATGTACATATAGGTAGGGGTAAAGTGACTAGGCAACAGGATAGATAATAAACATTAGCAGCACCGTATGTGATGAGTCAAAAGAGTTAGCGCAAAGAGGGTCAATGCAAATAGTATGGGTAGCTATTTTGTTAACTATTTAATAGTCTCTTCGTTTCAGACTTGGTGCATCAGTACCACTTGCTGTGCGGTAGCAGAGAGAACAGTCTGTGACTTGGGTGACTGGTGTCTTTGACAATTTTTTGCGCCTTCCTCTGACACCGCCTGGTATAGCGGTCCTGGATGGCAGGGAGCACGGCCACAGTGATGTACTGGGCTGTACACACTACCCTCTGTAGCTCCTTGCAGTCTGCTATACCAAGCGCTGATGCAACCAGTCAAGATGCTCTCAATGGTGCGGCTGTATACTTTTTGAGGATCTGAGGGCCCATGACAAATCTTTTCAGCCTTTTAAGGCAGAAGAGGCGTTGTTGTGCCCTCTTCAAATCTAATTTTATTTGTCACTTGCGCCGAATACAACAGGTGTAGACCTTACAGTGAAATGCTTAATTACAAGCCCTTAACCAACAATGCTTTAAGAAGTTATAAGAAGAAAAAAAAGTAAAAAATAGAAAATAAAAGTAACAATTAATTAAACAGCTTGTTAATTCCTTAGGGATGTGGACTCAGAGGAACTTGATGCTCTCGACCTGCGTCACTACAGCCCTGTCGATGTGGATGGGGGCGTGCTCGGCCCTCCGTTTCCTGTAGTCCACCATCAGATCCTTTGTCTTGTTGACGTTGAAGAAGAGGTTGTTGTCCTGGCACCACACTGCCAGGTCTCTGACCTCCTCTCTATAGATGGTCTCATCGTCGTCAGTGATCAGGCCTACCCCCGTTGTGTCGTCAGCTAAGGTAATGATGGTGTTGGAGTTGTGCGCAGCCGTAGGAGAACAGAAAGTATAGGAAGGGACTAAGCACGCACCTTTGAGGGGCCCCCGCGTTGAGGGTCAGTGTGGCGGATGTGTTGTTGCCTACCCTCACCACCTGGGGACGGGCCTGTTTTACTTCCTGTTTGAGTTTTTGCTTGTAAGCAGGAATCAGGAGGATAGAGTTATGGTCAGATTTGCCAAAGGGAGGGTGAAGGAGAGCCTTGCATGTGTTTCTGTGTGTGGAGTTAAGGTGGTCTAGAGTTTTGTTGTCTCTACTGGCACAGGTGACATGCTGGTAAAAATTTGTTCAAACGTTTTCAGTTTCCCTGCATCAAAATCCCCGGCCACAAGTGCATTTTCTTCTTTGCTTGACAGTGAGATAGTGAGCTACGGCCATAAAGCTGTTACTTAGCAATGCATTGTTCTGCTCCATGTTCTTCTGTACTGGAAGCTTGTCTCATTTCCTCACCTCATCTCAAATCTCATATCTTCTTTGGGATAGGGGGCAGTATTTTCACAGCCGGATAAAAAACGTACCCAATTTAATCTGGTTACTACTCCTGCCCAGAAACTAGAAAATGCATATAATTAGTAGATTTGGATAGAAAACACTCTAAAGTTTCTAAAACTGTTTGAATGGTGTCTGTGAGTATAACAGGGCACTTCCTGTATGGAATCTTCTCAGGTTTTGGCCTGCCATATGAGTTCTGTTATACTCACAGACACCATTCAAACAGTTTTAGAAACTTTAGAGTTTTACACCATCTATAAAGGGGTGTAAAATAGTCCTATGTTTGAGAACATTGAATTATGACATTTTGAGGTTTTAAATTTGGCGCTCTGATTTGTCACTGGCTGTTGAATAGTGTGGGACGATTTCGTCCCACCTCCCCTAGAGAGGATATCTTATCTGACTGCAGGGTCAAACACATACAGACACACACACACACACACGCATACGTATGCACCTGTACGTACACACACACACAAATATACAGTTGAAGTCGGAAGTTTATATACACCTAGGTTGGAGTCATTAAAACTTGTTTTTTCAACCACTCCACAAATTTCTTGTTAATAAACTGTAGCTTTGGCAAGTCGGTTAGGACATCTACTTTGTGCATGACACAAGTAATTTTTCCAACAATTGTTTACAGACAGATTATTTCACTTATAATTCACTGTATCACAATTCCAGTAGGTCAGGAGTTTACATACACTAAGTGTGCCTTTAAACAGCTTGGAAAATCCCAGAAAATGATGGCTTTAGAAGCTTCTGATAGGCTAATTGACATCATTTGAGTCAATTGGAGGTGTACCTGTGGATGTATTTCAAGGCGTACCTTCAAACTCAGTGCCTCTTTGCTTGACATCATGGGAAAAGGAGACTCGTTCTGTCTCCTAGAGATTAACGTACTTTGGTGCGAAAGTGCAAATCAATACCAGAACAACAGCAAAGGATATTGTGAAGATGCTGGAGGAAACAGGTATAAAGTATCTATATCCACAGTAAAACGAGTCCTTTTTCGACATAACCTGAAAGGCCGCTCAGCAAGGAAGAAGCCACTGCTCCAAAATAGATGGCATCATGAGGAAAGAAAATTATGTGAATATATAGAAGCAACATCTCAAGAAGTCAGTCAGGAAGTTAAAGCTTGGTCGCTAATGGGTCTTCCAAATGGACAATGACCCCAAGCATACTTCCAAAGTTGTGGCAAAATGGCTTAAGGACAACAAAGTCAAGGTATTGGAGTGGCCATCACAAAGCCCTGACCTCAATCCTATAGAACATTTGTGGGAAGAACTGAAAAAGCTTGTGCGAGCAAGGAGGCCTACAAACCTGACTCAGTTACACCAGCTCTGTCAGGAGGAATGGGACAAAATTCACCCAACTTATTGTGGGAAGCTTGTGGAAGGCTACCCAAAACGTTTGACCCAAGTTTAACAATTTAAAGGCAATGCTACCAAATACTAATTGAGTGTATGTAAACTTCTGACCCACTGGGAATGTGATGAAAGAAATAAAATCTGAAAAAATTATTCTCTCTACTATTATTCTGACATTTCCCATTCTTAAAATAAAGTGGTGATCCTAACTGACCTAGGACATTGAATTTTTACTAGGATTAAATGTCAGGAATTGTGAAAAACTGAGTTTAAATGTATTTGCCTAAGGTGTATTTAAACTTCCGATTTCAACTGTATACACTATACATACAAAAGTATGTGGACACCCCTTGAAATTTGTTGATTCGGCTATTTCAGCCACACCCGTTGCTGACACATAGCCATGCAATCTCCATAGACAAATATTCACAGTAGAATGGCCTTACTGAAGAGCTTAGTGACTTTCAACGTGGTACCGTCATAGGATGCTACCTATCCAAGAAGTCAGTTCGTTACATTTCGTCCCTGCTAGCACTGTCCTGTCAACTGTAAGTGCTGTTATTGTGAACTGGAAATGTCTAGGAGCAACAACGACTCAGCCGCAATGTGGTAGACCACACAAGCTCACAGAACGGGACCGCCGAGTGCTGAAGCGCCTAGTATGTAAAAATTGTCTGTCCTCACAACCGAGTTCCAAACTGCCTCTGGAAGCAACGTCACCACATGAACTGTTCATCGGGAGCTTCATGAAATGGGTTTTCATGGCCGAGCATCTGCACACAATCCTAAGATCGCCATGTGCATTGCCAAGCGTTGGCTGGAGTGGTACAAAGCTTGTTACCATTTCAGTGTTTTGCTTGTAATAAATTTGCACAAATAAAAAAATAAAAAAAGTTTTTTCTCTGTCATCATGGTGTATTGTGTGTAGATTGATTAGAAATAAAGCAATTTAATGAATTTTAGAATAAGGCTGTAACGTAACAAATGTGGAAAAGTCAAGGGGTCTGAATACTTTCCGAAGGCACTGTATATATATATATACACTTCCGGTCAAAAGATTTAAAACACCTTCTCATTCAAGGATTTTTCTTTATTTTTACTATTTTCTACATTGTAGAATAATAGTGAAGACATCACATTTATGAAATAACACACATGGAATCATGTAGTAACCAAAATTGTTAAACAAATCAAAATGTATTTGAGATTCTTCAAATAACCACACTTTGCCTTGATGACAGCTTTGCACACTCTTGGCATCCCCCCTTGAATGAGTAGGTGTTCTAAACCTTTTGACCGGTAGTGTATATACAGCGCCTTGCAAAAGTATTCATCCCCCTTGGCGTTTTTCCTATTTTGTTGCATTACAACCTGTAATTTAAATGAATTTTTATTTGGATTTCATTTAATGGACATACACAAAATAGTCCAAATTGGTGAAGTGAAATGAAAAAATTACTTGTTTAAATACAAAATTAAAATGTAAAAAGGAAAAGTAATGCGTGCAAATGTATTCACCGCCTTTGCTATGAAGCCCCTAAATAAGATCTTGTGCAACCAATTACCTTCAGAAGTCACATAATTTGTTAAATTAAGTCCACCTGTGTGCAATCTAAGTGTCACATGATCTGTCACATGATCTCAGTATAAAAACCCCTGTTCTGAAAGGCCCCAGAGTCTGCAACACCACTAAGCAAGGGGCACCATGAAGACCAAGGAGATCTCCAAACAGGTCAGGGACAAAGTTGTAGAGAAGTACAGATCAGGGTTGGGTTATAAAAAAATATCAGAAACTTCCCACGGAGCACCATTAAATCCATTATTAAAAAAATTGAAAGAATGTGGCACCACAACAAACCTGCCAAGAGAGGGCCGCCCACCAAAATTCACGGACCAGGCAAGGAGGGCATTAATCAAAGAGGCAACAAAGAGATCAAAGATAACCCTGAAGGAGCTGCAAAGCTCCACAGCGGAGATTGGAGTATATGTCCATAAGACCACTTTAAGCCGTACACTCCAGAGAGCTGCGATTTACAGAAGAGTGGCCAGAAAAAAGCTATTAATAAAGAAAAAAATAAGCAAACACGTTTTATGTTCGCCAAAAGGCATGTGGGAGACTCCCAAAACATATGGAAGAAGGTACTCTGGTCAGATGAGACTGAAATGTAGCTTTTTGGCCATCAAGGAAAACGTTATGTCTGGCGCAAACCCAACACCTCTCATCATCCCGAGAATACCATCCCTACAGTGAAGTATGGTGGTGGCAGCATCATGCTGTGGGGATGTTTTTCATCGACAGGGACTTTGAAACTGGTCAGAATTGAAGGAATGATGGATGGCACAAAATACAGGGAAATTCTTGAGGGAAACCTGTTTCAGTCTTCCAGAGATTTGAGACTGGGACGGAGGTTCACTTTCCAGTAGGACAATGACCCTAAGCATACTGCTAAAGCAAGTATGCTTAGTTGAGTGGTTGAGTGGTTTAAGGGGAAACATTTAAATGTCTTGGAATGGCCTAGTCAAAGCCCAGACCTCAATCCAATTGAGAATCTGTGGTATGACTTAAAGATTGCTGTTCACCAGCAGAACCCATCCAACTTGAAAGAGCTGGAGCAGTTTGCCTTGAAGAATGGGCAAAAATCCCAGTGGCTATATGTGCCAAGCTTATAGAGACATACCCCAAGAGACTTGCAGCTGTAATTGCTGCAAAAGGTGGCTCTACAAAGTATTGACTTTGGGGGGGGGGGTGAATAATTATGCACGCTCAAGTTTTCAGTTTTTTGTCTTATTTCTTGTTTGTTTCACAAGAAAAAATATTTTGCATCTTCAAAGTGGTAGGCATGTTGCGTAAATGAAATTATACAAACCCCCCAAAAACAACTTTAATTTCAGGTTGTAAGACAACAAAATATGAAAAATGCCACGGGGGGTGAATACTTTCGCAAGCCACTGTATATATACAATACCAGTTAAAAGTTTGGACATACCTACTCATTTAAGGGTTTGTCACAACTTCCGCCAAAGTTGGTGCCTCTCCTTGTTCGGGCGGCGTTCAGCGGTCGACGTCACCGGCTTTCTAGCCGCCACCGATCTACATTTCTTTGTTCATTTGTTTTGTCTTGATGGTACACACCTGGTTTCCATTACGTTATAATTTATTCCCTATTTAACCCTCTGGTTCCCACATGGTTTTGTGCGTGTTTGTTCTTTGTTAAGTGGTTGCTCTTTTGTGTTGAGCTGGATTGTTTTCCCTGTATGGAATTAGTTTGTGATTTATTCGAGTAAAGTACATTTTTACTCAGTTCTGTGTCCTGCCCCTGACTCCGTCCTACCCGCTGCACACTCATAGCCAGTGTGACAGGACTTTGCACTGGACTTCAGGACCCTGGCAGCCAGCGCGGGATGGAATGAAGGGGCCCTGATCGACCATTACCGGTGCAGTCTACGTGAGGACGTTCGTCGGGAGCTGGAATGCATGGACACCACCCTTACCCTCGACCAGCTGGTGGATTTATCCATCCGGATGGATACCCTATTGGCCACCCGCGGACGTCCGGATCGGGGCCCGTCCATTCCATCACCCTACACCTTTGGAGCTCGGAGATGCTGCTCTGAGGGTGACCGGAAGGGGGGGGGGGGCGTTTCCTGCACCATATGTGGCCGCAGAGGTAATATTGCTGGTTGGTGCTGGGGAGGTTCCCCAGGGAGTCGAGGCAGCAGGCAGGGCACTGGTGGATCATCCCAGGTGAGTAGGCACCCGACTCACCCAGAGCTCCCTGTTGCGCACATGTGTGTATGTATAGAATTTCCTGAGTTTTCCCCGCATTCCCAGCATAAGGCGCTAGTAGATTCAGGCGCAGCTGGGAACTTTATTGACCGTTCATTTGCACTTACAGTGGGGGAAAAAAGTATTTGATCCCCTGCTGATTTTGTACGTTTGCCCACTAACAAAGAAATGATCAGTCTATAATTTTAAT
The DNA here is from genome assembly GCF_901001165.1 of Salmo trutta. NCBI lineage: Eukaryota > Metazoa > Chordata > Actinopteri > Salmoniformes > Salmonidae > Salmo > Salmo trutta. The sequence goes on along the minus strand of NC_042974.1, from coordinate 48,074,799 downwards.
GGTAGGTTTATTTGAACAGTGAGAGACAGAATAACAACAAAAAAATCCAGAAAAACGCATGTCAAAAATGTTATAAAATGATAAGCATTTTAATGAGGGAAATAAGTACTTTACCCCTCTGCAAAACATGACTTAGTACTTGGTGGCAAAACCCTTGTTGGCAATCACAGAGGTCAGACGTTTCTTGTAATTGGCCACCAGGTTTGCACACATCTCAGGAGGGATTTTGGCCCACTCCTCTTTGCAGATCTTCTCCAAGAAATTATGGTTTCGAGGCTGACGTTTGGCAACTCAAATCTTCAGCTCCCTCCACAGATTTTCTATGGGATTAAGGTCTGGAGACTGGCTAGGCCACTCCAGGACCTTAATGTGCTTCTTCTTGAGCCACTCCTTTGTTGCCTTGGCTGTGTGTTTTGGGTCATTGTCATGCTGGAATACCCATCCACTACCCATTTTCAATGCCCTGGCTGAGGGAAGGATGTTCTCACCCAAGATTTGACGGTACATGGCCCCGTCCATCGTCCCTTTGATGCGGTGAAATTGTCCTGTCCCCTTAGCAGAAAAACACCCCCAAAGCATAATGTTTCCACCTCCATGTTTGACGGTGGAGATGGTGTTCTTGGGGTCATAGGCAGTATTCCTCCTCCTCCAAACACGGCGAGTTGAGTTGATGCCAAAGAGCTCCATTTTGGTCTCATCTGACCCCAACACTTTCACCAGTTGTCCTCTGAATCATTCAGATGTTCATTGGCAAACTTCAGACGGGCATGTATATGTATTCTTGAGCAGGGGAACCTTGCTGGCGCTGCAGGATTTCAGTCCTTCACAGCGTAGTGTGTTACCAATTGTTTTCTTGGTGACTATGGTCCCAGCTGCCTTGAGATCATTGACCAGATCCTCCCGTGTAGTTTTGGGCTGATTCCTCACCGTTCTCATGATCATTGCAACCCCACGAGGTGAGATCTTGCATGGAGCCCCAGGCCGAGGGACATTGACAGTTATTTTGTGTTTCTTCCATTTGCGAATAATCGCACCAAATGTTGTCACCTTCTCACCAAGCTGCTTGGCGATGGTCTTGTAGCCCATTCCAGCCTTGTGTAGGTCTACAATCTTGTCCCTGACATCCTTGGAGCGCTCTTTGGTCTTGGCCATGGTGGAGAGTTTGGAATCTGATTGATTGATTGCTTCTGTGGACAGGTGTCTTTTTTACAGGTAACAAGCTGCGGTTAGGAGCACTCCCTTTAAGAGTGTGCTCCTAACCTCAGCTCCTTACCTGTATAAAAGACACCTGGGAGCCAGAAATCTTTCTGATTGAGAGGGGGTCAAATACTTATTTCCCTCTTTAAAATGCAAATCAATTTATAACTTTTTTGACATGCGTTTTTCTGGATCTTTTTGTTGTTATTCTGTCTCTCACTATTCAAATAAACCTACCATTAAAATTATAGACTGATCCTTTCTTTATCAGTGGGCAAACGTACAAAATCAGCAGGGATCAAATACTTTTCCCCCCCACTGTATATAGATTAGGGATCCCTATTGTTCCTGTTGATGTGCCCTTCCCTGTACATGCCTTAGATAGTCGTCCTTTAGGGTCGGGGCTGATTAGGGAGGTCACAGCTCCACTATGTATGATAACGCAGAAGGGTCATGAGGAGAGAATTAGTCTCTTCCTGATCGATTCTCCTGCGTTTCCTGTGGTGTTCCGTTGTGGAACGGGTGGATGAATGGTTTCGGCGCTCGGAGGAGACATGGGACGCTGCCCATATGCGCCTGCAACGGGCCATCAGGTGGCAGAAGGCGAGCGCTGACCGCCACCGCAGTAAGGCCCCGGTGTATGCACCGAGGGACCGGGTCTGGCTCTCAACCCGAAACCTACCCCTTCGCCTGCCCTGCCGGAAGCTGGGTCTGCGGTTTGTGGGGCCATTTAAAGTCCTGAGGAGACTGAACGAGGTTGTTATAGGTTACAGCTCCCCCTGATTACCATATTAACCCCTCGTTCCATGTGTCTCTCCTCAGGCCGGTGGTGGCTGGTCCGCTCCAGCAGTCTGAGGTGCGGGAGGTTCCTCCGCCCCCTCTGGACATCGAGGGGGCCCCGGCGTATACTGTGCGAGCCATCCTGGACTCAAGGCGTAGGGCGAGGGGCCTTCAGTTCCTTGTGGAGTGGGAGGGGTACGGTCCGGAGGAGAGATGCTGGGTGCCGGTGGAGGACATCCTGGACCCTTCCTTACTGCAGGAATTTCACTGTCTCCACCCGGATCGTCCTGCGCCTCGTCCTCCGGGTCGTCCCCGAGGCCGGTGTTGACGCGCTGCTGGAGCCGCACATCAAGGGGGGGTACTGTCACGACTTCTGCCGAAGTTGGTGCCTCTCCTTGTTCGGGCGGCGTTCGGCGGTCGACGTCACCGGCTTTCTAGCCACCGCCGATCTACGTTTCTTTGTCCATTTGTTTTGTCTTGATTGTACACACCTGGTTTCCATTACGTTATAATTTATTCCCTATTTAACCCTCTGGTTCCCACATGGTTTTGTGCGTGTTTGTTCTTTGTTAAGTGGTCGCTCTTTTGTGTCGAGCTGGATTGTTTTCCCTGTATGGAATTAGTTTGTGATTTATTCGAGTAAAGTACGTTTTTACTCAGTTCTGTGTCCTGCCCCTGACTCCGTCCTACCCGCTGCACACTGACACTTGACAGGGTTTTTCTTTATTTTTTACTATTTTCTACATTATAGAATAATAGTGGAGATATCAAAACTATGAAATAACACATATGGAATCATGTAATTTAGTCACCAAAAAAGTGATAAACAAATCAATATATATCTAATATTTTTGATTCTTCAAAGTAGCCACCCTTTGCCTTGTTGACAGCTTTACACACTCTTGGCATTCTCTCAACAAGCTTGATGAGGTAGTCACCTGGAATGCATTTCAATTAACACATGTGCCTTGTTAACTATATATATATATTAACTGCATGCATACACACACACACACACTCATATACACTCACACACACCACAGTGTACCTCTGTGCCGGAAGTCTTGTCTCATCTCTGTGTCTGGATGGAGATGTCATTAACAGACCATTAACATGGTCTGTCAGTACCATAACACAGTATGTTAACACCAGAGAGGTATAACACGGTCTGTCAGTACCATACCACAGAGTGTTAACACCAGAGAGGCATAACACGGTCTGTCAGTACCATACAACAGAGTGTTAACACCAGAGAGTTATAACACAGTCTGTCAGTACCATAACACAGAGTGTTAACACCAGAGAGGTATAACACAGTCTGTCAGTACCATACAACAGAGTGTTAACACCAGAGAGGTATAACACAGTCTGTCAGTACCATAACACAGAGTGTTAACACCAGAGAGGTATAACACAGTCTGTCAGTACCATACAACAGAGTGTTAACACCAGAAAGGTATAAAAATGTCTGTCAGTACCATACTACAGTGTGTTAACACCAGAGAGGTATAACACGGTCTGTCAGTACCATACTACAGTGTGTTAACACCAGAGAGTTATAACACAGTCTGTCAGTACCATAACACAGAGTGTTAACACCAGAGAGGTATAACACGGTCTGTCAGTACCATACAACAGAGTGTTAACACCAGAGACGCATAACACGGTCTGTCAGTACCATACAACAGAGTGTTAACAGCAGAGAGTTATAACACAGTCTGTCAGTACCATAACACAGAGTGTTAACACCAGAGAGGTATAAAAATGTCTGTCAGTACCATACTACAGTGTATTAACACCAGAGAGGTATAACACGGTCTGTCAGTACCATACCACACCAGTGTTAACACCAAAGAAATATAACACGGTATGTCAGTACCATACTGCAGAGTGTTAACAGCAGAGAGTTATAACACAGTCTGTCAGTACCATACCATACCAGTGTTATCACCAGAGAGTTATAACACAGTCTGTCAGTACCATACTGCAGTGTGTTAACACCAGAGAGTTATAACACAGTCTGTCAGTACCATACTACAGTGTGTTAACACCAGAGAGGTATAACATAGTCTGTCAGTATCATACCACACCAGTGTTAACACCAGAGAAATATAACACGGTATGTCAGTACCATACCATACCAGTGTTAACACCAGAGAGTTATAACACAGTCTGTCAGTACCATACTACAGAGTGTTAACACCAGAGAGTTATAACACAGTCTGTCAGTACCATACTACAGTGTGTTAACACCAGAGAGGTATAACATAGTCTGTCAGTACCATACCATACCAGTGTTATCACCAGAGAGTTATAACACAGTCTGTCAGTACCATACTACAGAGTGTTAACACCAGAGAGTTATAACACAGTCTGTCAGTACCATACTGCAGTGTGTTAACACCAGAGAGTTATAACACAGTCTGTCAGTACCATACCACAGTGTGTTAACACCAGAGAGTTATAACACAGTCTGTCAGTACCATACTACAGTGTGTTAACACCAGAGAGGTATAACATAGTCTGTCAGTACCATACCATACCAGTGTTAACACCAGAGAGTTATAACACAGTCTGTCAGTACCATAACACAGTGTGTTAACACCAGAGAGTTATAACACAGTCTGTCAGTACCATACCACAGAGTGTTAACACCAGAGAGGCATAACACGGTCATTAACAGACCATTAACACTGTCTGTCAGTAACATAACACAGTGTGTTAACACCAGAAAGTTATAACACAGTCTGTCAGTACCATACTACAGTGTGTTAACACCAGAGAGGTATAACATAGTCTGTCAGTACCATACCATACCAGTGTTAACACCAGAGAGTTATAACACAGTCTGTCAGTACCATAACACAGTGTGTTAACACCAGAGAGTTATAACACAGTCTGTCAGTACCATACCACAGAGTGTTAACACCAGAGAGGTATAAAAATGTCTGTCAGTACCATACTACAGTTTTAACACCAGAGAGTTATAACACAGTCTGTCAGTACCATACTACAGTTTTAACACCAGAGAGTTATAACACAGTCTGTCAGTACCATACTAGTGTTAACAGCAGAGAGTTATAACACAGTCTGTCAGTACCATACCATACCAGTGTTATCACCAGAGAGTTATAACACAGTCTGTCAGTACCATACTGCAGTGTGTTAACACCAGAGAGTTATAACACAGTCTGTCAGTACCATACTACAGTGTGTTAACACCAGAGAGGTATAACATAGTCTGTCAGTATCATACCACACCAGTGTTAACACCAGAGAAATATAACACGGTATGTCAGTACCATACCATACCAGTGTTAACACCAGAGAGTTATAACACAGTCTGTCAGTACCATAACACAGTGTGTTAACACCAGAGAGTTATAACACAGTCTGTCAGTACCATACAACAGAGTGTTAACACCAGAGAGTTATAACACAGTCTGTCAGTACCATACCACAGAGTGTTAACACCAGAGAGGCATAACACGGTCATTAACAGACCATTAACACTGTCTGTCAGTAACATAACACAGTGTGTTAACACCAGAGAGTTATAACACAGTCTGTCAGTACCATACTACAGAGTGTTAACACCAGAGAGTTATAACACAGTCTGTCAGTACCATACTACAGTGTGTTAACACCAGAGAGGTATAACATAGTCTGTCAGTACCATACCATACCAGTGTTAACACCAGAGAGTTATAACACAGTCTGTCAGTACCATAACACAGTGTGTTAACACCAGAGAGTTATAACACAGTCTGTCAGTACCATACCACAGAGTGTTAACACCAGAGAGGTATAAAAATGTCTGTCAGTACCATACTACAGTTTTAACACCAGAGAGTTATAACACAGTCTGTCAGTACCATACTACAGTTTTAACACCAGAGAGTTATAACACAGTCTGTCAGTACCATACTAGTGTTAACAGCAGAGAGTTATAACACAGTCTGTCAGTACCATACCATACCAGTGTTATCACCAGAGAGTTATAACACAGTCTGTCAGTACCATACTGCAGTGTGTTAACACCAGAGAGTTATAACACAGTCTGTCAGTACCATACTACAGTGTGTTAACACCAGAGAGGTATAACATAGTCTGTCAGTATCATACCACACCAGTGTTAACACCAGAGAGGTATAACACGGTCTGTCAGTACCATACTACAGTGTGTTAACACCAGAGAGTTATAACACAGTCTGTCAGTACCATAACACAGAGTGTTAACACCAGAGAGGTATAACACGGTCTGTCAGTACCATACAACAGAGTGTTAACACCAGAGACGCATAACACGGTCTGTCAGTACCATACAACAGAGTGTTAACAGCAGAGAGTTATAACACAGTCTGTCAGTACCATAACACAGAGTGTTAACACCAGAGAGGTATAAAAATGTCTGTCAGTACCATACTACAGTGTATTAACACCAGAGAGGTATAACACGGTCTGTCAGTACCATACCACACCAGTGTTAACACCAAAGAAATATAACACGGTATGTCAGTACCATACTGCAGAGTGTTAACAGCAGAGAGTTATAACACAGTCTGTCAGTACCATACCATACCAGTGTTATCACCAGAGAGTTATAACACAGTCTGTCAGTACCATACTGCAGTGTGTTAACACCAGAGAGTTATAACACAGTCTGTCAGTACCATACTACAGTGTGTTAACACCAGAGAGGTATAACATAGTCTGTCAGTATCATACCACACCAGTGTTAACACCAGAGAAATATAACACGGTATGTCAGTACCATACCATACCAGTGTTAACACCAGAGAGTTATAACACAGTCTGTCAGTACCATACTACAGAGTGTTAACACCAGAGAGTTATAACACAGTCTGTCAGTACCATACTGCAGTGTGTTAACACCAGAGAGTTATAACACAGTCTGTCAGTACCATACCACAGTGTGTTAACACCAGAGAGTTATAACACAGTCTGTCAGTACCATACTACAGTGTGTTAACACCAGAGAGGTATAACATAGTCTGTCAGTACCATACCATACCAGTGTTAACACCAGAGAGTTATAACACAGTCTGTCAGTACCATAACACAGTGTGTTAACACCAGAGAGTTATAACACAGTCTGTCAGTACCATACTACAGTGTGTTAACACCAGAGAGTTATAACACAGTCTGTCAGTACCATACTACAGTGTGTTAACACCAGAGAGTTATAACACAGTCTGTCAGTACCATACTACAGTTTTAACACCAGAGAGGTGAATACAAGGTGAGAAGAAGGCTCATGTCAACGTACATGCGCAAGCTTGAACAGGAGCCAGGTAAAGCTGCTGTCTATAGGTGAGGAATGTTGTTCTGTTTAGATAATTGGCCTGCTTCTCCTCTAGTTTTTTCAAGGTGAATGTTTTCATTTCATCACTGTGCTCTTCTGTGAAGTCATGGCATGTTACCATCATTTACTAATACAACACTCAAACTTCACAGTAGAGCCCAGTTAAGACCTGCCTCTTAGTTGCTACTGGAGAATGTGTGTGTGTGTGTGTGTGTGTGTGTGTGTGTGTGTGTGTGTGTGTGTGTGTGTGTGTGTGTGTGTGTGTGTGTGTGTGTGTGTGTGTGTGTGTGTGGACATATTTTAAAAGTTTACTGGTTGACCTGGAATGTAAGTGTCATGGATATTCAAAATAGCAACCGTGCAAATACCACAATTAATTGTGATATATTTGCAGCGGCCTGCAGACGGCTGTTTTAATTGCTGCTAGAGTATAAAGAAACAAGGAACCATTCATTAGATAGATTGCACAACTCTTACTGTTCTCTGTGGCACCAGGTATCTTTTCATTCCTTTTGTATGATGTTGAAACCATGTCTGTGAAATCATAAATCAACATACCAAAGGAGAACTGTGAGATGAACCAGAGAGAGTGGGAGAGGGAGGGAGACAGGGGTAGAGAAGGAGGGAGAGAGATCCTGTAGGCCTCTCTAAAGGGGGCCATGAGTGTTCTGTTTATGTCCATTGGGCTGTGGGAATAAGACAGGAGCCCCTCGTGTGTGTGTGTATGTGTGTGTGTGTGTGTGTGTGTGTGTGTGTGTGTGTGTCACGGCAAGAAGGACAGCCTCTCTCTGAATGAGGTTAGCACACCGTTTAGCCACCAAACAAAGACATGCTAATTAAAACTATGGCTACTTGTGTTTCTCTCTCTCTTTATTTCCTTCCTCCTCTCCTAACTATAACCCTCCACTCACTCCATCGCTCACTCTTCACCTCTCTCTCTACACACACACACACACACACGCACGCACGCATGCACACACGCACACACACACACACACACAACCCTTCTCTCTGTCACACACACACACACACACACACACACACACACACACACACACACACACACACACACACACACACACACACACACACAACCCTTCTCTCTGTCACACACACACATGCAGCATTTCATTCAATCCTCTTTGTCTGGACCCATGCACCATGTATGTCTAATAGGACCTCTCTTGGTTGCCTACTCTTTTGCCTGTTTGAAAGGTTTGTGTGCAGGCATTGAGCAGGACATCTCTCACTGGGTCTCACAGGGGTCCTTAGGAAATGTTTTAGCATGAGTGAACACTAAATAAAACAGCTACCTACTCTACTCCAGCCCTCTGCATGACGCTCCACACCTAGGGCTTTTTGGCACAGATACATACAGCTACACAGATGAATGACTTCCATGTTTTCTCTTTCCATCGTGATGAAGAAAATAATCCTGTTTAGTCCTCAGGAAGCTTTTACTCACAGCTGAGTGGTTTTCTCTGGCCTTTGTTAGGGACTACTGTACGATGAAATAAAAACAACATTCCGTTCAGGCTAGAAGAGAGCCTTCACCTGGGTCTTAACTCGTTTTTATGAAGGAAACTCAGCCCATCTACTACCAACGTGTCACAATGCTCCCACAATGTTCCCTCCTACAAAGCCCCTATCTATCCTGGCTGTGTGATATGTGTGTATAAGCTTAGAAGTTGGGTACAGTATCTTTGATCTAACATTGTCATGTTGTTGTGTTCACAGAGATCTGAGTGAGAACAACATCCAGTCCATCCCCAGGAAGGCTTTCAGAGGAGCTACAGACATCAAGAACCTGTGAGGGAATCTTCAGTCTCAGATTAGTGAATCAATGAAATAATCCATGGATGAATGAATGCATGTCTCTTCACTCTCAATACTAACTCGACATCATATTGTCATAGCATCAGAATGCTCTCATATAACACTAAGACAAAGGAGCAACATGTACTTGTTCATAATATCATATTTTTAATCATATCAGATCAGTTTTATTCACACATATGCAGACACACACTGACACACACGTTGTATTGAGCCTCTCTGTCGGTCAGCTCTGTGTATGCTAATGAGCATAGCCCCAGTCAGTTACTGTAGGTGGCATCAGTATATCACAGTGACAGAGTGGGTTAGCTTTCACCCTGTACACAGATGGAGCTGTGATTTATACTGCTATCGCTGGAGATTAACGCGCACGCACACACACGCACACACATACGCACGCACGCACACACACACACGTACGCACGCACACACACGTACGCACACACACGCACGCACACACACACGTACGCACGCACGCACACACACACACACATGTAAGCACGCACGCACACAAACATACTGATTGATGATGCTATCACAGTAGAGAAAGAATCAGCACTGTGTGCCTAACTCTCCTACGGTTATATGAGGAGAGATGACTATATTACCATCGATTTACCCACACTCAGTGTACTCCCTATCAGTGATTATATCTGCCCTCTGAGGACAGAGTGTGTGTGTGTGTGTGTGTGTGTGTGTGTGTGTGTGTGTGTGTGTGTGTGTGTACGCACGTCTTTGCCTGCATGCATTCATGCGTGGATGATTATTTCTGGTCTATAGGGAAAATGCTATAGTTTGTAAGATTGATGACAGTGCTTTAGACCATCGGGCTATTGTGATGAGTAGCTGGTATTGGAATAGATTATGTTTATCGATTACGTTTACAAATGGCTGCTTATTTAATATATGTGACTGTTTAAAATTGGTGGGAGAGGGATGGAGAGAGCAAGAACATTTTGCAGTGCATTGCACATTAGTTTGTCTTTGTTTGTGTGTGTGTTTGTGTATGTGTGTGTGTGTGTGTGTTTCTAATGTTTCTGTCTCCGTTGTGTCTCTAGTCAGTTGGATAAGAACCACATTGGCTGCATCGAGGACGGAGCCTTCAGAGCACTGAGGGGCCTGGAAGTACTGTAAGACACACACACACACTGTGCACAGTGGGAGGTAAAGAATGGTAGAGAGGATGAGTGTGTGTGAAATATTTTTCGGGGCGGGTAAGAGGGGTGTGGTTCTTTGCTTGTTTCCGTGCTAATGCTTGACAACAGGATTGGTCTGGTACACAAACTCTAACACAGACACACAGAATAACACACACACACACACACAGAGACACACACACAGACACACACACACACACACACTACCTCATTATTTATTCACCGCTTCTTGATTTATTAAGCAAAAAGCACTTTTGAAATTAAAATTAAGACAGTACACATCTAATAACCATTACTAACTAATATAACCAGGCGCCAACTTTATTCATCCAGTCAGTCATTGGTCCCTGCAGGCACGGCCGGACCTATTGGTTCATTAATATCACGGTCCATTAATTCATGGTGCCTGGGGGTCTGGGGGCTGACAGTAGGGGTGTGTATGGTGGGGAGCAGGTTTGGATTGTGGGCTGTGGAAATAGTGTGAGGGGGTTTTTAATAGGATGGAGGGGATGTTACAATAGTCGGGTAGAGGTAGGAGACTGTGGGGTTATTAGGCTGATTGAAATGACCTCCTCTGCTCTGCACCTGATGCCCACTATAGGGGGTGGGGATGGGAGGAGATTGGTCTGTGTGTGTGTGTGCACATAAATAATGTGTTTGTGGGAGGTGAGAGGGCATGAATATGTGAAGGTGTCCCATCTGTGTGGGAAGAGGTGTTATATTCCCAATGGAATAGAGAGAGAAACGGGGTGGGGGAGGAGGAAGAGAGAAGGATTGAGTAGGACATAAAGGAGAGAGGTAGCTGTGAGTAAGGGAAATAAGTCAGAGGTAAGGGGAGAAAGTGGTGATGGGGGGAAAATGGATACAGTTACATATTGGGATATTATTTTTTACTAAATATCATATCGTATCATTTTGACAATATTATTTTTGCTGTACCTGCACCAAAACTCCAGTATTTTCCTTCATGGATTCTTCTCCATCTTCTTTTTAAATAGGGAGCTAATTTATTTTCAGAACTTTTATTTCCATTACTTTCCAACTCATGTTCTCATGTCTCTCTCTGTCCGTCTGCAGCAGACATATGGTGAGCAATATGTTTGGAACGTCGAATTACAATAAAATCACAGAATTGAATCACAATACATATCGTATCGGCACCTAAGTATCGTGATAATATGGTATCGTGACGTCCGCGGCAATTCCCATCCCTAGGAGAAAGAAGGGAGAAAGTATAAGAAAGTAGAACAGTTGAGGCAGAGAAGTGGGGTGAAATGTAGAAAGAGAGACTGTGATTTGTTTCATTGTGTCTCTGTATTGCGTGTTGTCATGCTCCCTCTCTTCTCTCTCTCTGTCTCTTCCGTTCCCTCTCTTCTCTCTCTCTGTCTCTTCCGCTCCCTCTCTTCTCTCTCTGTCTCTTCCGTTCCCTCTCTTCTCTCTCTCTGTCTCTTCCGCTCCCTCTCTTCTCTCTCTGTCTCTTCCGTTCCCTCTCTTCTCTTTCTCTGTCTCTTCCGCTCCCTCTCTTCTCTCTCTCTGTCTCTTCCGCTCCCTCTCTTCTCTTTCTCTGTCTCTTCCGCTCCCTCTCTTCTCTCTCTCTGTCTCTTCCGCTCCCTCTCTTCTCTCTCTGTCTCTTCCGCTCCCTCTCTTCTCTCTCTCTGTCTCTTCCGTTCCCTCTCTTCTCTCTCTCTGTCTCTTCCGCTCCCTCTCTTCTCTCTCTCTGTCTCTTCCGTTCCCTCTCTTCTCTTTCTCTGTCTCTTCCGCTCCCTCTCTTCTCTCTCTCTGTCTCTTCCACTCCCTCTCTTATCTCTCTCTGTCTCTTCCGCTCCCTCTCTTCTCTCTCTCTGTCTCTTCCGCTCCCTCTCTTCTCTCTCTCTGTCTCTTCCGCTCCCTCTCTTCTCTCTCTCTGTCTCTTCCGCTCCCTCTCTTCTCTCTCTCTGTCTCTTCCGCTCCCTCTCTTCTCTCTCTCTGTCTCTTCCGCTCCCTCTCTTCTCTTTCTCTGTCTCTTCCGCTCCCTCTCTTCTCTTTCTCTGTCTCTTCCGCTCCCTCTCTTCTCTCTCTGTCTCTTCCGCTCCCTCTCTTCTCTCTCTCTGTCTCTTCCGCTCCCTCTCTTCTCTCTCTCTGTCTCTTCCGCTCCCTCTCTTCTCTTCTCTCTGTCTCTTCCGCTCCCTCTCTTCTCTTTCTCTGTCTCTTCCGCTCCCTCTCTTCTCTTTCTCTGTCTCTTCCGCTCCCTCTCTTCTCTTTCTCTGTCTCTTCCGCTCCCTCTCTTCTCTTTCTCTGTCTCTTCCGCTCCCTCTCTTCTCTTTCTCTGTCTCTTCCTTCTTCCGCTCCCTCTCTTCTCTTTCTCTGTCTCTTCCGTTCCCTCTCTTCTCTTTCTCTGTCTCTTCCGCTCCCTCTCTTCTCTCTCTCTGTCTCTTCCGTTCCCTCTCTTCTCTTTCTCTGTCTCTTCCGTTCCCTCTCTTCTCTCTCTCTGTCTCTTCCGCTCCCTCTCTTCTCTTTCTCTGTCTCTTCCGCTCCCTCTCTTCTCTCTCTGTCTCTTCCGCTCCCTCTCTTCTCTTTCTCTGTCTCTTCCGCTCCCTCTCTTCTCTCTCTCTGTCTCTTCCGCTCCCTCTCTTCTCTTTCTCTGTCTCTTCCGCTCCCTCTCTTCTCTCTCTCTGTCTCTTCCGCTCCCTCTCTTCTCTTTCTCTGTCTCTTTCCGCTCCCCTCCTCTTCTCTCTCTCTGTCTCTTCCGTTCCCTCTCTTCTCTCTCTCTGTCTCTTCCGCTCCCTCTCTTCTCTCTCTCTGTCTCTTCCGCTCCCTCTCTTATCTCTCTCTGTCTCTTCCGCTCCCTCTCTTCTCTCTCTCTGTCTCTTCCGTTCCCTCTCTTCTCTTTCTCTGTCTCTTCCGCTCCCTCTCTTCTCTCTCTCTGTCTCTTCCGCTCCCTCTCTTCTCTCTCTCTGTCTCTTCCGCCTCCTCTCTTCCTCTCTCTCTGTCTCTTCCGCTCCCTCTCTTCTCTCTCTCTGTCTCTTCCTCTCCTCTCTATCTCTCTCTGTCTCTTCCGCTCCCTCTCTTCTCTTTCTCTGTCTCTTCCGCTCCCTCTCTCTCTTTCTCTGTCTCTTCCGCTCCCTCTCTTCTCTTTCTCTGTCTCTTCCGCTCCCTCTCTTCTCTCTCTCTGTCTCTTCCGCTCCCTCTCTTCTCTTTCTCTGTCTCTTCCGCTCCCTCTCTTCTCTTTCTCTGTCTCTTCCGCTCCCTCTCTTCTCTCTCTCTGTCTCTTCCGCTCCCTCTCTTCTCTCTCTGTCTCTTCCAGGACTCTGAACAACAACAACATCAGCAGCATCCCAGTCTCCAGCTTCAACCACATGCCCAAACTACGCACCTTGTAAGTCACACACTACCAGGCTCCCTCCCTCCCTCCCTCCCTTCCCTCCCTCCCTCCCTCCCCCTTTTTCTCTTTCTTTCTTTCTTTCTTTCTTTCTTTCTTTCTCTCTCTTTCTCTCTCCCTTTTTCTGTTTCTCCCTTCCTCACCCACCTCTCTCTCTTTTCTCCTTTCCCCCTCTCCCCCTCTTACTTGTCTCATCTTCTCCTTCATCATGTGTGTCATGATAATCCTGGTGTGTATTCTGATCTAGATGTATGGTGTTGGGAAGATTACTTGGTGATCCATCTCTCTGAAACCGTGTCATGAGAAGAGTAATGTGTTCAACATGACAGTCTGCTTTAACCTGACTCAGATCAGCTTTCCACAAGGAAGCAGAGATCAAATAACCATCGCATCACTCCCTCCGCTATGGGAAAATATATACCACAACTTCACTGTACGACTGAAGGTTTCATACATAATAAACTATGACTGAGGATAATTGATTCTTATTTGTTTGCATAGAAAGGAATAGAGTAGATAGAATAAAATAGAATCTCAACCAATCCCTTTTGAGATATATTAAGTTGTTATAAAATAAACCAGTCCTGTTTTCCATTCATAATTTAGTGTCCCATGTAGCAGCAGATTTAAACAGTCCTATCATCTGAATGAGAAGAGATAGAGTCAGTCGTTCCATGGAGTTTTGGTTGACGGCCATAACCCACATCAGGTCTATAACCATGCCAGAACCCATTATAGCTCTAAATCTGAGGAACACACAACAAAAACTAACCCAGAAATACACCAACCCCCCCAAGCCTATTGTCTAAATATAATGACAAAATATGAAATTATGTATATACGAATTAAATCAATTATGCTCACTGGGATACTTAGAGAGACCGCAATGTCATTCTTGTTGTGGTCTCTGTGCTGCTTTGCTTCCAGTGGGGTTATGGGTTGTTGTTTGTGTGTGCGTTTGTGTGTGTGTGTTCCAGACTCCCACCACAGCTCTAAGAGTTATTCTGGACAACGGGAGCATTCCAGGAATGCTTCATTTACAATGTTCAGTTTAGAATGTTTTGGTTAGAATCTTCCACTTAGAATGTCTAGTTTAGAACGCTCCGTTAAGTCCAAGCTGGGAGAGATAATGGCACTATGGAAGAATAGACAGTCATGGGTTTGGAAACATATCTGAACCTAGGGGGTGTGGTTTAGGGTTAAGGCTTTAGTCTCCACATTTTAGGAAACATTTCAAGAGGAGGATTAAAATTGTCAATGAGAAAGGGGATTTCAATGGTGGTTGCCACTGCACGCAACTTCTCTGAAATGATCAACTCACTTTCTTGTCAGACACTTTCACGTGCTACAACTTTTATACATTGGTTGAAATTCCATCACAGAGATTTAGATAGTTGCAGAGAGATTATCAGTACCTTTTATGAATGACCCCCTTTATACTCTAACAGTCCCCTCTCTCTCTCTCTCTCTCTCTCTCTCTCTCTCTCTCTCTCTCTCTCTCTCTCTCTCTCTCTCTCTCTCTCTCTCTCTCTATCCTCTCTCTCTCTATTTTCTCTCTCTCTATCCTCTCTCTCTCTATTCTCTCTCTCTATCCTCTCTCTATTCAATTCAATTCAATTCAATTCGCTTTATTGGCATGACGTAACAATGTACATATTGCCAAAGCTTACTTTGGATATTTACAATATAAAAAATTATATTATAAAATAAAATATTCTCTCTCTATCCCCTCTCTCTCTCTCTTTCCAGCCGTCTCCACTCCAACAATCTGCACTGTGACTGTCACCTCTCCTGGTTGGCCCAGTGGTTAAGACAAAGGCCTACAATTGGTCTGTTCACTCAGTGTACAGCTCCAGCCCCGCTTAGAGGACTCAACGTGGCCGAGATACAGAAACATGAGTTTACCTGCTCAGGTAACACGCGCACACACACACACACACACACACACACACACACACACACACACACACACACACACACACACACACACACACACACACACACACACACACACACACACACACACACACACACACACACATACAAAAACACCATTCCAACTCTCAGGCACACTATTACCCCTGTTCAGATAGGACAGTACAGTATACCCAATATGATAGCCTCAAATGAACCTATGCTTCAACCAACAGTCCTTTCACATCTGTTGACAAAGGACAGTAGAATAGGCCATTGATTTCACCACATAGCTAAGGTCTTTCTGTAACCTGCCTGGCACACATACATCTCTGTTAGTCATTGTTCCAGCTGCATCTCCCAAGTGGATCTGTCCTGTCAGTCTGTTAACTTCTCACCTGAATCACACATGACACACACACACACACACACACACACACACACACACACACACACACACACACACATAGACCCATAGACTCATGAGGGCCGCATCACCCCAGGCAAGCCCTCAGGCTGTCCCAGCTTTTTTATGTAGCTCCAGCTCTCAGCAGCTGGACTGACTGCCAGAACCCTGCCCTGTGAAAAACACTGCTGGCATGGGGTACCCTCTTTCACTGACAACTCCCTCGCTACTCTGTCTTTCATAGCACAATGCACACACGCGCAAGCACACACACACACACACACACACACACACACAGGGACAGCTGGTAGAGCCATGAATCAGAGACACATAAAAGAAAGAGAGAGAGCGAGAGAGAAGAGCTTTTGACTGATGTGAAATCATAAAAGAGAGATAGAGGACATAAAAAATAGAAAGAAAGTGAGAGAGTTTGAGAGAGAGAGAGAGAGAGCAGTTTGACATTCAGCCAGAATCAAACTGAGAGGGGGGGGGGGGGGGGGGGGGGGACAGTCACAGGACCAGATGGTGCGTTAGTCTCTCCAGGGAATCACCACTGATACCTGCCTCATAGCTAGAAGCCCCAGGGCAGATTTGATCTATAGGTCCTGACTTATCTCTAGCTGGCAGATTGTATCTATAGCCTCTAACTTACAGTAGGGCATGCCTTTACATCAAATCACACAATGATATTGTACTGAACACTGCCCTTGGATTTGGTGTGAATACATGAGTTGTAGTGATAGTTACAAGCTTCTAAGTGCTGACTGACCGTCCACACCTGTCCTGGCCTGGCTGGGTTATCACTGCTGACTGACCGTCCACACCTGTCCTGGCCTGGCTGGGTTATCACTGCTGACTGACCGTCCACACCTGTCCTGGCCTGGCTGGGTTATCACTGCTGACTGACCGTCCACACCTGTCCTGGCCTGGCTGGGTTATCACTGCTGACTGACCGTCTACACCTGTCCTGGCCTGGCTGGGTTATCACTGCTGACTGACCGTCTACACCTGTCCTGGCCTGGCTGGGTTATCACTGCTGACTGACCGTCCACACCTGTCCTGGCCTGGCTGGGTTATCACTGCTGACTGACCGTCCACACCTGTCCTGGCCTGGCTGGGTTATCACTGCTGACTGACCGTCTACACCTGTCCTGGCCTGGCTGGGTTATCACTGCTGACTGACCGTCTACACCTGTCCTGGCCTGGCTGGGTTATCACTGCTGACTGACCGTCCACACCTGTCCTGGCCTGGCTGGGTTATCACTGCTGACTGACCGTCCACACCTGTCCTGGCCTGGCTGGGTTATCACTGCTGACTGACCGTCCACACCTGTCCTGGCCTGGCTGGGTTATCACTGCTGACTGACCGTCCACACCTGTCCTGGCCTGGCTGGGTTATCACTGCTGACTGACCGTCCACACCTGTCCTGGCCTGGCTGGGTTATCACTGCTGACTGACCGTCTACACCTGTCCTGGCCTGGCTGGGTTATCACTGCTGACTGACCGTCTACACCTGTCCTGGCCTGGCTGGGTTATCACTGCTGACTGACCGTCCACACCTGTCCTGGCCTGGCTGGGTTATCACTGCTGACTGACCGTCCACACCTGTCCTGGCCTGGCTGGGTTATCACTGCTGACTGACCGTCTACACCTGTCCTGGCCTGGCTGGGTTATCACTGCTGACTGACCGTCTACACCTGTCCTGGCCTGGCTGGGTTATCACTGCTGACTGACCGTCCACACCTGTCCTGGCCTGGCTGGGTTATCACTGCTGACTGACCGTCCACACCTGTCCTGGCCTGGCTGGGTTATCACTGCTGACTGACCGTCTACACCTGTCCTGGCCTGGCTGGGTTATCACTGCTGACTGACCGTCTACACCTGTCCTGGCCTGGCTGGGTTATCACTGCTGACTGACCGTCCACACCTGTCCTGGCCTGGCTGGGTTATCACTGCTGACTGACCGTCCACACCTGTCCTGGCCTGGCTGGGTTATCACTGCTGACTGACCGTCCACACCTGTCCTGGCCTGGCTGGGTTATCACTGCTGACTGACCGTCCACACCTGTCCTGGCCTGGCTGGGTTATCACTGCTGACTGACCGTCCACACCTGTCCTGGCCTGGCTGGGTTATCACTGCTGACTGACCGTCTACACCTGTCCTGGCCTGGCTGGGTTATCACTGCTGACTGACCGTCTACACCTGTCCTGGCCTGGCTGGGTTATCACTGCTGACTGACCGTCCACACCTGTCCTGGCCTGGCTGGGTTATCACTGCTGACTGACCGTCCACACCTGTCCTGGCCTGGCTGGGTTATCACTGCTGACTGACCGTCTACACCTGTCCTGGCCTGGCTGGGTTATCACTGCTGACTGACCGTCACACCTGTCCTGGCCTGGCTGGGTTATCACTGCTGACTGACCGTCCACACCTGTCCTGGCCTGGCTGGGTTATCACTGCTGACTGACCGTCCACAGCTGTCTTGTGTGTGTGAGCGTTCCTGTATGTACAGTATGTGCTTGTTTTGTTCTCCATGGTTGGGATTTTTACACAGCCATGCGGCGGGGCAGCAGCACAGAACATGAACTATTCATCACCCAGGAATTGGGTTCCAAAGCGTGGGAGTGTAGCGATTCAACAAACAGAGGGGGGTAGAAGGAGAGGAGGAGAGAGGGAAGAATAAAGTGGTGGGTGTAAGATGAGGGATGGGCTAGAATCTCAATAGTGATGATGTCTCATCAGAGTCCAGGGTAGATGTTAACATAATTATGCTGTGAATTCTAGGGTCCCTATTAGAGTTAGATTTACCATAGATCTGTATATGTATCTCTGAGAGTAGAAAGAGCAGGCTGGAGCTGCTGGTAGAGTTGTTCTGGCAGCGCAGTGCTGGAGTCAAACACAACCACACACATACTGTATACAACTTGATTGGGATGATATAGGATGGAGACTGGGAGAGTCACAGGATATTGTGTGGAGTAATTCACTCATGACAGGAGGGAGAGAGGGGTGGAAGGAGATGGAGGAGGAGAGAGGTAGAGAGGGTGGGAGTGAAGGAGAGATAGACCGAGTAAGAGGGTATGGGAGAGAGGGGGGAAAGCATAGATGTTGAAATGCTAGATTTGTCATCGTAGTAAATGATACAGGCGTAAAATGAGGCCCATTAGTTCAGTGCTAGTGTTACATGGTTTAACTCAGGTATTGGAGACTTGTCTTTGCAGTTTAATAGATGTGAACTTCACAGTTTCACAGATAACAAACACTTTGTATAACACACAGACACACACACTGACTTCTACAAACAAGCAAACACACACAAACACACCACTCACCACACACACACACACACACACACACACACACACACACACACACACACACACACACACACACCACACCACTCACCACACACACACACACACACACACACATGCAAACACACACACAACCATTCTGTCTTGAGTGCAGCACTGACCAGAAGATGAACTCCCTCTGAAACGATCATTAGAGACTGGCTCGCTGGCACATACTCATGTTTCTTTCCCTGTGTGTGTGGATGTTTATGTGTTTGTGTTAGCTTTCTGTGGCCAGACAGGGACACCTGCGGGGGATTTGGGGCGGGGTGACGTTACTTGGAGGGGGGAGTGATGGTGTTGTTCGGGGGGAGACCCACGGAAGTCCATATAGCTCTGAGCTTCACGGCTGACTGGCAATCGGTCCCCTGCTCAAACACACACTTCCTGTCTAAATGAGAGAGTGGGGGGGGGGACTGTTTTAGAGAGGGAGAGAGAGGGAGGGAAACCACAAACCATGTCAAATGCTCAATGTTGGATCAGGAGAGCTGTGCTCTGTATAACACCTGATCCACGATCTGTCAAAATCCCTGCATGTTAGATCAGAGCAGAGCTAAGATCACACAGACAGAAAAGCAGCTCACTGAAATGCATTGATAACATCGTTTTGGGATTTTGACACACACACAAACACACACACACAAACACACACGCACTCGTGTACACACACACACGCACACGCACAAACACACACACACACAAACACACACACACACACACACAAACACACAGTGAATGATACTTTGAATTTGCATCTGATTTGTTACACATAGTGACTCGTGGACTCAGTATCAGTATATCTGTGTAGTTTTATTAATCCATTAAAGCAGTCTAGAGGTAAGTAGTTAAACGTTTGTCATTAGCGCAATGGGCCGTGGGTTGGTGCCAGGAGTTTTACTGTGTAATGCCTTGTATGTGATTTGAATCAGAATGACTGGTCTAATGCACACACACATGCAGGCGCCTCCACAAGCTACGAGTCAGCAGGGTAATGTGTGTAATAATGTAGTATGTGATCTGAATCAGTAGAGCCAGGCATAGTGTTCAGAAACACAAAGACAGCTAGATATGCCATAGAGCAGTGGTATTCGAGGGAACTGCAGTGGGGTCACCAAAATATATATATACACTTGAGTATACAAAACATTAACAACACCTGCTCTTTCCATGACATAGACTGACCAGGTGAATCCAGGTGAAATCTATCATACCTTATTGATGTCACTTGTTAAATCCACTTCAATCAGTGTAGATGAAGGGGAGGAGACAGGTTAAAGAGGATTTTTAAGCATTGAGACAATTGAGACATGGATGTGTATGTGTACCATTCAGAGGGTGAATGGGAAAGACAAAATATTTAAGTTCCTTTGAAAGGGGTATTGTAGTAGGTGCCAGACACACCGGTTTGTGTCAAGAATTGCAACACTGCTGGGTTTTTCACACCCAACAGTTTGCTGTGTGTATCAAGAATGGTCCCCCACCCAAAGGACATCCAGCCAATTTGACACAACTGTGGGAAGCATTGGAGTCAACATTGACCAACATCCCTGTAGAACGCTTTCGACACTTTGTAGAGTCCATCCCCCTACTAGTTGAGGCTGTTCTGAGGGCAGAAGGTATTCCTCATTTTTGCAATACTTAGTGTATAGATGTATATACATATAAACAAATTCATATTAGATTTAAAAATAAATAAAAGTACATTTATTTGTTGGTTTCTTTTCATTTTGATAAGAGATAAAAATGCATTGAATTGAAGGTTATTTGTTAATGTAAAAATCTAAATCTACAGATTTTAAGATTGTGTCATTAGATTTGGGGTGGGGGCGCAAAGAATTGTTGGGGAAAAAATGTGGTCCCCAGAAAAGTTTGAATACCACTACCATAGAGTCTATCTAGCACCATTAATAACCTCTAGGTCTGTGGGAAAGAGAGAGAGCTGGGCTGATTGCCATTGCTAGTCCCGAGATCTGTCTTAGTCCCATTGAGCAGTAGGACTTTCTCCTGTCATCAATAATCCAGGATACGCACACCCACCCACCCACCCACACACACACACACACACACACACACACACACACACACAGACACACACACACCCACCCACACACACACACACCCACCCACCCACCCACCCACCCACACACACACACACACACACACACACACACAGACACACACACACACACACACACACACACACACACACACACACACACACACACACACACACACACACACACACACACACAAACACACACAGTCACACACACACACACACACACACACACACACACACACAGACACACACAGACACACACACACACACACACACACACACACACACACACACACACACACACACACAAACACACACAGTCACACACACACACACACACACACACACACACACACACACACACACACACACACACACACACACACACACACACACAGTCACACACAAACAGTCACACTCTCACACAGAGGGATAGGGAGCAGATCAAATATTCATAGTAGGAAACCCAGCATATTAGTAATGCAGAGTAAATGAGGCCATTTAAAAGTCTGTTTCATACACTTTTCTAGGTTAGGCTGGAAATACTTGAGCAGTACACACACACACACAAATGGGCACACACGAACACTGTCGTTTTTGACAAGGACGTTACATTTTGAAAAGGTATCGGGAGACAATGTCAGTGGGATGTGCATAATGTATGCAAATTGTGCCATTTTCAGATTTTGGAGAACAAACGTAAGCAGGAAGTGAGAGAGAGAGCGAGAGAGAGAGAGACCAGGGAGGAGAGGGAGGAAGAGAAGAGACAGAGGGGGGTTAGAGGACCTGAATTAGCAAAATGCCGTGAATTCCAGCTAGAATTAGAACATGATGAGAACACAGAGGTACAGATACAGGAGAAGATCAACAGAGAATATTGAAAAGATGTCCATATGCATGTCGTTGTATCCCTACTGAAAAGCTCACACACCATTCAGACATGCTAGTCCATTATGCATGCCATGAGATACGACTGACTTTTGATGGGTTCCCCTAGTTTACATCCAACTGAGAATGAGGAGAGAGACACTGATACACCATCTGACATATCACATGTTACTCTTCCTTTACATGCATGTCAAAACCTTAACACTGGTGTAAACCTTAACACTGGTCAAAACCTTAACACTGGTGTAAACCTTAACACTGGTGTAAACCTTAACACTGGTCAAAACCTTAACACTGGTGTAAACCTTAACACTGGTGTAAACCTTAACACTGGTCAAAACCTTAACACTGGTGTAAACCTTAACACTGGTGTAAACCTTAACACTGGTGTAAACCTTAACGCTGGTGGAAGCCTTAACGCTGGTGAAAGCCTTAACACTGGTGTAAACCTTAACACTGGTGTAAACCTTAACGCTGGTGGAAGCCTTAACGCTGGTGAAAGCCTTAACACTGGTGTAAACCTTAACACTGGTGTAAACCTTAACGCTGGTGGAAGCCTTAACGCTGGTGAAAGCCTTAACACTGGTGAAAACCTTAACACTGGTGAAAACCTTAACGCTGGTGTAAACCTTAACGCTGGTGGAAGCCTTAACGCTGGTGAAAGCCTTAACGCTGGTGAAAGCCTTAACGCTGGTGAAAACCTTAACGCTGGTGAAAACCTTAACACTGGTGGAAGCCTTAACGCTGGTGAAAACCTTAACGCTGGTGAAAACCTTAACGCTGGTGAAAGCCTTATAACGCTGGTGAAAGCCTCAACACTGGTGGAAGCCTTAACGCTGGTGAAAACCTTAACACTGGTGAAAGCCTTAACGCTGGTGTGTGGGACTGGGAGAGTTTCTCTTCAACACAGAAGGCACACACACACACACACACACACACACACACACACACACACACACACACACACACACACACACACACACACACACACACACACACACACAGACAGACAGACAGACAGGAATGGACACACACACCACTTTCTCTTTTCTACAAATCCCCCTGGTCTGATCAGTCTGCTGCCTATTCTGTAATCCTGCTTAGACTGGCCACCCTTAGCAGGACTTGAACCTCTCCCCCTCCCTGTCTCTCCCCTCCCTCTCTTTCCCACTCTCTCTCTTTTTCTGTCTCCAGGTCACTCAGAGAGCTCCGGCTTGCAGCCCTGCAGCCTAGGAGGAGGTTCGTGCCCTGCCATGTGTACCTGTAGTAACAATATTGTGGACTGCAGAGGAAAAGGCCTCACAGCTATACCAGCCAACCTTCCTGACACCATGGCTGAGATGTAAGTACCACAGTCTCTTGTACAGTATGTTGCCAATTAGCTGGCCTAAACACATCACCGCTGTTACCCATAAGCCCCTTCAGGGGAGGCCGAGTAAGGTGATATATTTTAGTGGAATCTAGGGATATCCACATCTGGTTGTTTGTGTGTGTGTGTTAGTTTACATCCCTATTATCAGCACTGATATCTGCACCAAATACGAACCCCTTCTAACCTTGGGCTCTGGAAGCTCTCTGTAAATCCCTAGAATGCAAGGTAAGGACAGAGTCTCATACAGTGTCTATTACTTACTGTAGTACAGAACCATCATTTCAGGATCAAACCTCGGTCACTGAGGGGCCAAAAAGATGTGATGCCCTTTGACTCTTCTGGCAGGGTACTTTTAAAGCAGAAATGTTATGCCTGCCTGCCTGGCTTTGCTGCGTATCAAAAGATATTACTTCTTAGCTTCACCCAGCCACTGTAAATGGGTCAGGGTTATTAGGGAACATGCTGGGTTAGTGTGTGTGTGTGTGTATGTGTGTGTGTGTGTGTGTGTGTGTGTGTGTGTGTGTGTGTGTGTGTGTGTGTGTGTGTGTGTGTGTGTGTGTGTGTGTGTGTGTGTGTGTGTGTGTGTGTGTGTGTGTGTGTGTGTGTGTGTGTGTGTGTGTGTGTCCTGACCCTTGCTGGGTGGGTATTTATAAACAGCCCAGGCTCTTTAGGGGGCAATGAGACCCATAGACAAGTTGTCTATCTTTGCCTGGCGTCCCTTAATGACCCATAAACTCCTCCGAAGTAATTTCTCTCTCTCTGGTAATGTCCTTCTAGTGTCCCTGTGCCTTGATCTATGTAACCAATAAGATTTCTGCTAGAGCCAGCAGCACTACAGGCACATTAGCACATAGAGAGGAAGGTGAAAGATATATAGCTCTACTCACAATGTTCTCTCCACTGCATTTATTGTTACTGTTACATAGAGATTTCATTAGTTTCTCACCATACAATAGTGAACATGTACAGTATTCATCCTCAGAATAAATCTGAATAAATGTTGTAGTTTTTCTCTTTTGCCACACCTCTATTCCCTCTCCCTCCTCTCTTCTCACCTCCTCACCTCCCTCAGTTCCTCCTTCCTACCCGCCAGAGCTTTGTTTGAAGTTCTCTCCTCACTGCAGTCTCTCTCTTCCCTTCCTCCTCTTTTCACTTCTCCTCCCTCTTTCCCTCCGTCTCCCTCTCCTGCCTCTTCTTCTCATCCTTCTGCTCCCTCTCTCGGCCCACTACCCCAGGCGGGTTTATGGGAGGTGGATCAGTGAGAGGAGGGGGAGGAAAGAAGGAGAGAGGTCTGTTCTGTAATTCTCCACAGCAGGTCTGATGTGAGCTCTTGAAGTTCATTATAAAATCAGTTTCTATTACAGGGAGGCAGACTGGTGGATATCAAGGCCAACACTAATGCTTGGTTAATGAGCCACTCCAGTCCTGACACACACACACACACACACACACACACACACACACACACACACACACACACACACACACACACACTTCTCATTACTTACACATGGAGAGCTATGCGTCTCTCTGCTGCTTGTTAATGAAAGACAGTTTTATGTTCATGGGTTTTGAGACGTGAGGTCTGAAAACTGGAAAGATATTACAGCCCTCTGTAGTTAGTTACTGTGTCCCTGGTAGGCCTGTTAGGACTGTGGGTCTGTAGTTAGTTACTTTGTTCCTGGTAGGCCTGTTAGGACTGTGGGTCTGTAGTTAGTTACTTTGTTCCTGGTAGGCCTGTTAGGACTGTGGGTCTGTAGTTAGTTACTTTGTTCCTGGTAGCCTGTTAGGACTATGGGTTTGTAGTTAGTTACTTTGTTCCTGGTAGGCCTGTTAGGACTGTGGGTCTGTAGTTAGTTACTTTGTTCCTGGTTGGCCTGTTAGGACTGTGGGTCTGTAGTTAGTTACTGTGTCCCTGGTAGGCCTGTTAGGACTGTGGGTCTGTAGTTAGTTACTGTGTCCCTGGTAGGCCTGTTTGGACTGTGGGTCTGTAGTTAGTTACTGTGTCCCTGGTAGGCCTGTTAGGACTGTGGGTCTGTAGTTAGGTACTGTGTTCCTGGTAGGCCTGTTAGGACTGTGGGTCTGTAGTTAGTTACTTTGTTCCTGGTAGTCCTGTTAGGACTGTGGGTCTGTAGTTAGTTACTTTGTTCCTGGTAGGCCTGTTAGAACTGTGGGTCTGTAGTTAGTTACTTTGTCCCTGGTAGGCCTGTTAGGACTGTGGGTCTGTAGTTAGTTACTGTGTCCCTGGTAGGCCTGTTAGGACTGTGGGTCTGTAGTTAGTTACTTTGTTCCTGGTAGGCCTGTTAGGACTGTGGGTCTGTAGTTAGTTACTTTGTTCCTGGTAGGCCTGTTAGGACTGTGGGTTTGTAGTTAGTTAGTCTGTTCCTGGTAGGCCTGTTAGGACTGTGGGTTTGTAATTAGTTAGTCTGTTCCTGGTAGTCCTGTTAGGACTGTGGGTTTGTAGTTAGTTAGTCTGTTCCTGGTCGCCTGTTAGGACTGTGGGTCTGTAGTTAGTTAGTTAGTCTGTTCCCGGTAGACCTGTTAGGACTGTGGGTCTGTAGTTAGTTAGTCTGTTCCTGGTAGACCTGTTAGGACTGTGGGTCTGTAGTTAGTTAGTCTGTTCCTGGTAGACCTGTTAGGACTGTGGGTCTGTAGTTAGTTACTTTGTTCCTGGTAGACCTGTTAGGACTGTGGGTCTGTAGTTAGTTAGTCTGTTCCTGGTAGACCTGTTAGGACTGTGGGTCTGTAGTTAGTTACTTTGTTCCTGGTAGGCCTGTTAGGACTGTGGGTCTGTAGTTAGTTAGTTAGTCTGTTCCTGGTAGACCTGTTAGGACTGTGGGTCTGTAGTTAGTTAGTCTGTTCCTGGTAGACCTGTTAGGACTGTGGGTCTGTAGTTAGTTAGTCTGTTCCTGGTAGACCTGTTAGGACTGTGGGTCTGTAGTTAGTTACTTTGTTCCTGGTAGACCTGTTAGGACTGTGGGTCTGTAGTTAGTTAGTCTGTTCTTGGTAGACCTGTTAGGACTGTGGGTCTGTAGTTAGTTACTTTGTTCCTGGTAGGCCCGTTAGGACTGTGGGTCTGTAGTTAGTTAGTTAGTCTGTTCCTGGTAGACCTGTTAGGACTGTGGGTCTGTAGTTAGTTACTTTGTTCCTGGTAGACCTGTTAGGACTGTGGGTCTGTAGTTAGTTAGTCTGTTCTTGGTAGACCTGTTAGGACTGTGGGTCTGTAGTTAGTTACTTTGTTCCTGGTAGGCCTGTTAGGACTGTGGGTTTGTAGTTAGTTAGTCTGTTCCTGGTAGGCCTGTTAGGACTGTGGGTTTGTAATTAGTTAGTCTGTTCCTGGTAGTCCTGTTAGGACTGTGGGTTTGTAGTTAGTTAGTCTGTTCCTGGTCGCCTGTTAGGACTGTGGGTCTGTAGTTAGTTAGTTAGTCTGTTCCTGGTAGACCTGTTAGGACTGTGGGTCTGTAGTTAGTTAGTCTGTTCCTGGTAGACCTGTTAGGACTGTGGGTCTGTAGTTAGTTAGTCTGTTCCTGGTAGACCTGTTAGGACTGTGGGTCTGTAGTTAGTTACTTTGTTCCTGGTAGACCTGTTAGGACTGTGGGTCTGTAGTTAGTTAGTCTGTTCCTGGTAGACCTGTTAGGACTGTGGGTCTGTAGTTAGTTACTTTGTTCCTGGTAGGCCTGTTAGGACTGTGGGTCTGTAGTTAGTTAGTTAGTCTGTTCCTGGTAGACCTGTTAGGACTGTGGGTCTGTAGTTAGTTAGTTAGTCTGTTCCTGGTAGACTTGTTAGGACTGTGGGTCTGTAGTTAGTTACTTTGTTCCTGGTAGACCTGTTAGGACTGTGGGTCTGTAGTTAGTTAGTCTGTTCTTGGTAGACCTGTTAGGACTGTGGGTCTGTAGTTAGTTACTTTGTTCCTGGTAGGCCTGTTAGGACTGTGGGTCTGTAGTTAGTTAGTTAGTCTGTTCCTGGTAGACCTGTTAGGACTGTGGGTCTGTAGTTAGTTAGTCTGTTCCTGGTAGGCCTGTTAGGACTGTGGGTTTGTAGTTAGTTAGTCTGTTCCTGGCAGGCCTGTTAGGACTGTGGGTCTGTAGTTAGTTAGTCTGTTCCTGGTAGACCTGTTAGGACTGTGGGTCTGTAGTTAGTTAGTCTGTTCCTGGTAGACCTGTTAGGACTGTGGGTATGTAGTTAGTTAGTTAGTGTGTTCCTGGTTGACCTGTTAGGACTGTGGGTCTGTAGTTAGTTAGTTAGTCTGTTCCTGGTAGACCTGTTAGGACTGTGGGTCTGTAGTTAGTTAGTCAGTCTGTTCCTGGTAGACCTGTTAGGACTGTGGGTCTGTAGTTAGTTAGTTAGTCTGTTCCTGTTAGGACTGTGGGTCTGTAGTTAGTTAGTTAGTCTGTTCCTGGTAGACCTGTTAGGACTGTGGGTCTGTAGTTAGTTAGTCTGTTCCTGGTAGACCTGTTAGGACTGTGGGTCTGTAGTTAGTTAGTTAGTCTGTTCCTGGTAGACCTGTTAGGACTGTGGGTCTGTAGTTAGTTAGTCTGTTCCTGGTAGACCTGTTAGGACTGTGGGTCTGTAGTTAGTTAGTCTGTTCCTGGTAGACCTGTTAGGACTTTGGGTCTGTAGTTAGTTAGTCTGTTCCTGGTAGACCTGTTAGGACTGTGGGTATGTAGTTAGTTAGTTAGTCTGTTCCTGGTAGACCTGTCAGGACTGTGGGTCTGTAGTTAGTTAGTCTGTTCCTGGTAGACCTGTTAGGACTGTGGGTCTGTAGTTAGTTAGTCTGTTCCTGGTAGACCTGTTAGGACTGTGGGTCTGTAGTTAGTTACTTTGTTCCTGGTAGACCTGTTAGGACTGTGGGTCTGTAGTTAGTTAGTCTGTTCTTGGTAGACCTGTTAGGACTGTGGGTCTGTAGTTAGTTACTTTGTTCCTGGTAGGCCTGTTAGGACTGTGGGTCTGTAGTTAGTTAGTTAGTCTGTTCCTGGTAGACCTGTTAGGACTGTGGGTCTGTAGTTAGTTACTTTGTTCCTGGTAGACCTGTTAGGACTGTGGGTCTGTAGTTAGTTAGTCTGTTCTTGGTAGACCTGTTAGGACTGTGGGTCTGTAGTTAGTTACTTTGTTCCTGGTAGGCCTGTTAGGACTGTGGGTTTGTAGTTAGTTAGTCTGTTCCTGGTAGGCCTGTTAGGGACTGTGGGTTTGTAATTAGTTAGTCTGTTCCTGGTAGTCCTGTTAGGACTGTGGGTTTGTAGTTAGTTAGTCTGTTCCTGGTCGCCTGTTAGGACTGTGGGTCTGTAGTTAGTTAGTTAGTCTGTTCCTGGTAGACCTGTTAGGACTGTGGGTCTGTAGTTAGTTAGTCTGTTCCTGGTAGACCTGTTAGGACTGTGGGTCTGTAGTTAGTTAGTCTGTTCCTGGTAGACCTGTTAGGACTGTGGGTCTGTAGTTAGTTACTTTGTTCCTGGTAGACCTGTTAGGACTGTGGGTCTGTAGTTAGTTAGTCTGTTCCTGGTAGACCTGTTAGGACTGTGGGTCTGTAGTTAGTTACTTTGTTCCTGGTAGGCCTGTTAGGACTGTGGGCCTGTAGTTAGTTAGTTAGTCTGTTCCTGGTAGACCTGTTAGGACTGTGGGTCTGTAGTTAGTTAGTTAGTCTGTTCCTGGTAGACTTGTTAGGACTGTGGGTCTGTAGTTAGTTACTTTGTTCCTGGTAGACCTGTTAGGACTGTGGGTCTGTAGTTAGTTAGTCTGTTCTTGGTAGACCTGTTAGGACTGTGGGTCTGTAGTTAGTTACTTTGTTCCTGGTAGGCCTGTTAGGACTGTGGGTCTGTAGTTAGTTAGTTAGTCTGTTCCTGGTAGACCTGTTAGGACTGTGGGTCTGTAGTTAGTTAGTCTGTTCCTGGTAGGCCTGTTAGGACTGTGGGTTTGTAGTTAGTTAGTCTGTTCCTGGCAGGCCTGTTAGGACTGTGGGTCTGTAGTTAGTTAGTCTGTTCCTGGTAGACCTGTTAGGACTGTGGGTCTGTAGTTAGTTAGTCTGTTCCTGGTAGACCTGTTAGGACTGTGGGTATGTAGTTAGTTAGTTAGTGTGTTCCTGGTTGACCTGTTAGGACTGTGGGTCTGTAGTTAGTTAGTTAGTCTGTTCCTGGTAGACCTGTTAGGACTGTGGGTCTGTAGTTAGTTAGTCAGTCTGTTCCTGGTAGACCTGTTAGGACTGTGGGTCTGTAGTTAGTTAGTTAGTCTGTTCCTGTTAGGACTGTGGGTCTGTAGTTAGTTAGTTAGTCTGTTCCTGGTAGACCTGTTAGGACTGTGGGTCTGTAGTTAGTTAGTCTGTTCCTGGTAGACCTGTTAGGACTGTGGGTCTGTAGTTAGTTAGTTAGTCTGTTCCTGGTAGACCTGTTAGGACTGTGGGTCTGTAGTTAGTTAGTCTGTTCCTGGTAGACCTGTTAGGACTGTGGGTCTGTAGTTAGTTAGTCTGTTCCTGGTAGACCTGTTAGGACTTTGGGTCTGTAGTTAGTTAGTCTGTTCCTGGTAGACCTGTTAGGACTGTGGGTATGTAGTTAGTTAGTTAGTCTGTTCCTGGTTGACCTGTTAGGACTGTGGGTCTGTAGTTAGTTAGTTAGTCTGTTCCTGGTAGACCTGTTAGGACTGTGGGTCTGTAGTTAGTTAGTCAGTCTGTTCCTGGTAGACCTGTTAGGACTGTGGGTCTGTAGTTAGTTAGTTAGTCTGTTCCTGTTAGGACTGTGGTCTGTAGTTAGTTAGTTAGTCTGTTCCTGGTAGACCTGTTAGGACTGTGGGTCTGTAGTTAGTTAGTTAGTCTGTTCCTGGTAGACCTGTTAGGACTGTGGGTCTGTAGTTAGTTAGTTAGTCTGTTCCTGGTAGACCTGTTAGGACTGTGGGTCTGTAGTTAGTTAGTCTGTTCCTGGTAGACCTGTTAGGACTGTGGGTCTGTAGTTAGTTAGTTAGTCTGTTCCTGGTAGACCTGTTAGGACTGTGGGTCTGTAGTTAGTTAGTCTGTTCCTGGTAGACCTGTTAGGACTGTGGGTCTGTAGTTAGTTAGTTAGTCTGTTCCTGGTAGACCTGTTTGGACTGTGGGTCTGTAGTTAGTTAGTTAGTCTGTTCCTGGTAGACCTGTTAGGACTGTGGGTCTGTAGTTAGTTAGTTAGTCTGTTCCTGTTAGGACTGTGGTCTGTAGTTAGTT
This sequence comes from Salmo trutta, assembly GCF_901001165.1. Classification (NCBI taxonomy): domain Eukaryota; kingdom Metazoa; phylum Chordata; class Actinopteri; order Salmoniformes; family Salmonidae; genus Salmo; species Salmo trutta. Next base: position 48,043,971 of record NC_042974.1, on the reverse strand, counting down.
AGTTAGTCTGTTCCTGGTAGACCTGTTAGGACTGTGGGTCTGTAGTTAGTTAGTTAGTCTGTTCCTGGTAGACCTGTTAGGACTGTGGGTCTGTAGTTAGTTAGTTAGTCTGTTCCTGGTAGACCTGTTAGGACTGTGGGTCTGTAGTTAGTTAGTCTGTTCCTGGTAGACCTGTTAAGACTGTGGGTCTGTAGTTAGTTAGTTAGTTAGTCTGTTCCTGGTAGACCTGTTAGGACTGTGGGTCTGTAGTTAGTTAGTCTGTTCCTGGTAGACCTGTTAGGACTGTGGGTCTGTAGTTAGTTAGTTAGTCTGTTCCTGGTAGACCTGTTAGGACTGTGGGTCTGTAGTTAGTTAGTCTGTTCCTGGTAGACCTGTTAGGACTGTGGGTCTGTAGTTAGTTAGTTAGTCTGTTCCTGGTAGACCTGTTAGGACTGTGGGTCTGTAGTTAGTTAGTCTGTTCCTGGGGTGCCTGTTAGGACTGTAGGTTTGTAGTTAGTTAGTCTGTTCCTGGCAGGCCTGTTAGGACTGTGGGTCTGTAGTTAGTTAGTCTGTTCCTGGTAGACCTGTTAGGACTGTGGGTCTGTATATAGTTAGTCTGTTCCTGGTAGACCTGTTAGGACTGTGGGTCTGTAGTTAGTTAGTCTGTTCCTGGGAGACCTGTTAGGACTGTGGGTATGTAGTTAGTTAGTTAGTGTGTTCCTGGTTGACCTGTTAGGACTGTGGGTCTGTAGTTAGTTAGTTAGTCTGTTCCTGGTAGACCTGTTAGGACTGTGGGTCTGTAGTTAGTTAGTCAGTCTGTTCCTGGTAGACCTGTTAGGACTGTGGATCTGTAGTTAGTTAGTTAGTCTGTTCCTGTTAGGACTGTGGTCTGTAGTTAGTTAGTTAGTCTGTTCCTGGTAGACCTGTTAGGACTGTGGGTCTGTAGTTAGTTAGTTAGTCTGTTCCTGGTAGACCTGTTAGGACTGTGGGTCTGTAGTTAGTTAGTTAGTCTGTTCCTGGTAGACCTGTTAGGACTGTGGGTCTGTAGTTAGTTAGTCTGTTCCTGGTTGACCTGTTAGGACTGTGGGTCTGTAGTTAGTTAGTTAGTCTGTTCCTGGTAGACCTGTTTAGGACTGTGGGTCTTGTAGTTAGTTAGTTGTTTCCTGGTAGACCTGTTAGGACTGTGGGTCTGTAGTTAGTTAGTTAGTCTGTTCCTGGTAGACCTGTTAGGACTGTGGGTCTGTAGTTAGTTAGTTAGTCTGTTCCTGGTAGACCTGTTAGGACTGTGGGTCTGTAGTTAGTTAGTTAGTCTGTTCCTGGTAGACCTGTTAGGACTGGGGGTCTGTAGTTAGTTAGTCTGTTCCTGGTAGGCCTGTTAGGACTGTGGGTCTGTAGTTAGTTAGTTAGTCTGTTCCTGGTAGACCTGTTAGGACTGTGGGTCTGTAGTTAGTTAGTTAGTCTGTTCCTGGTAGACTGTGTAGGACGTGGGTCTGTAGTTAGTTAGTTAGTCTGTTCCTGGTAGACCTGTTAGGACTGTGGGTCTGTTGGTAGTTAGTTAGTCTGTTCCTGGTAGACCTGTTAGGACTGTGGGTCTGTAGTTAGTTAGTCTGTTCCTGGTAGACCTGTTAGGACTGTGGGTCTGTAGTTAGTTAGTTAGTCTGTTCCTGGTAGACCTGTTAGGACTGTGGGTCTGTAGTTAGTTAGTTAGTCTGTTCCTGGTAGACCTGTTAGCACTGTGGGTCTGTAGTTAGTTAGTTAGTCTGTTCCTGGTAGGCCTGTTAGGACTGTGGGTCTGTAGTTAGTTAGTTAGTCTGTTCCTGGTAGACCTGTTAGGACTGTGGGTCTGTAGTTAGTTAGTTAGTCTGTTCCTGGTAGGCCTGTTAGGACTGTGGGTCTGTAGTTAGTTAGTTAGTCTGTTCCTGGTAGACCTGTTAGGACTGTGGGTCTGTAGTTAGTTAGTTAGTCTGTTCCTGGTAGACCTGTTAGGACTGTGGGTCTGTAGTTAGTTAGTTAGTTAGTCTGTTCCTGGTAGACCTGTTAGGACTGTGGGTCTGTAGTTAGTTAGTCTGTTCCTGGTATACCTGTTAGGAATGTGGGTCTGTAGTTAGTTAGTATGTTCCTGGTATACCTGTTAGGACTGTGGGTCTGTAGTTAGTTAGTCTGTTCCTGGTAGACCTGTTAGGACTGTGGGTCTGTAGTTAGTTAGTTAGTCTGTTCCTGGTAGACCTGTTAGGACTGTGGGTCTGTAGTTAGTTAGTTAGTCTGTTCCTGGTAGACCTGTTAGGACTGTGGGTCTGTAGTTAGTTAGTTAGTCTGTTCCTGGTAGGCCTGTTAGGACTGTGGGTCTGTAGTTAGTTAGTTAGTCTGTTCCTGGTAGACCTGTTAGGACTGTGGGTCTCAGCCCCTGAGAGGTTAGTGTACTGTGTATCTGTGTTAGACGGACTCAGTCTTTTTATTTATCTCACTAGGGGGTCTGACTGTTGGCAACTGTAAAGATACAGCCAATTTCTTTCCAAAAACCGACCATGCCGTAACATTCTCAGTACTTCACATAGAACAGGGCTCTACATTTTACTGCAGATGTAAATCACACATACGGTTTATTTTAAACTTGTAAATTATTGCCGTCTTCTCAAGGACCTCACATAATGAGAGGTTTTGGTAAAAATGTTATGCTTTTAACACTGATAGTAATGCAGTTGTTTGTGAAAATGTCTCGGTTGTTTCCTGGTGACTACAACATGAGTCTTTCTGTCTCATAGAGCATGTGTCCTTAGAGGAGACTCCATTGTGTGTATGTCACCCTGTCTCTCTCAGCCCACATGAAAACCCATAGCCTAATGAATAGAATTACAACTATTGATTATATTATACACACAGAGACAGACACCTGATGAATGGGTCGACGACAGGCATTGATTCTCCATGTCAAGGCTACTTATAGAGATTGTTTATCTTTGCTTGGTTGACTGGAAAAGGAGGGATGGAGCGAAAGGGAGGGAGGGAGGGATAGAGAGGGATGGAGGGATAGAGAGGGATGGATAGAGAGAGAGAGAGAGGGGGAGGGATAGAGGGATAGAGAGGCAGGGATAGAGAGGGAACGATGGATGAAGGACTCAGGCTTGGGCTGGAGGACAGAGGAATCAATATGTGTGTGTGTGTGTTTGTTTGTGTGTGTGTGTGTGTGTGTGTGTGTGTTTGTGTGTGTGTGTGTGTGTGTGTGTGTGTGTGTGTGTGTGTGTGTGTGTGTGTGTGTGTGTGTGTGTGTGTGTGTGTGTGTGTGTGTGTGTGTGTGTGTGTGTGTGTGTGTGTGTCCTGACCCTGATTGATTCCTCTGTGCCTACTTTAATCTCATGTTTGTCACCTGTGGTCTTTTTTCATGTTGGAAACAGTCCTTGGATGTACTGATTTGAGAAGGGGGGTGGAGAGATGAATGGTGTCTGGAAGGCTTTTGTCCCACACTAACATACTCAGACACACGCTCAGACACACACTCAGACACACTCCTATGTGATAAAACCCATTCACACACTTAATGCACTTCTCAAACTTCTTCGGACACAATCTCAAACTCACACACACTCAGCTTGTTCTCCAGACAGTGTTTTCTACAGTACCCTGGGATCTCCTGCTCCAGACATGATGATAGATGGAACTAAAGCCACTTGGCAAAACACCCTGACTCACTGTGGGGACATGAGACCACAATGCTGTGACACACACACACACACACACACACACACACACACACACACACACACACACACACACACACACACACACACACACAGAGAGAGAACATGACTACCGCAGGAATCTGTGGTCTGGAATCACAGCTATCCTAAGAATGTCAATTATACAGCTCTATCTGTCCATAAATGAAGGCCCATAGCTTTGAACCAGAACATTCTTCAATTAAATATATGGAAACTTGAAACTGTGTTATTGAGGGAAGTCATTGAGTACGCAAAAACTCAACATGTACCATTTACTTCCCATTAATGGACACACACACACACACACACACACACACACACACACACACACACACACACACACACACACACACACCATAGTGGGTGGCGTGTGTGTGTGTAAATCTACTCTGGTCAGCAGGCAGTAACAGAATCCTACAGCATTAAAAGTATGTGGGATTTACCCTGTTCAGTCCAATCACACTTTGAGTCAGACTCTACAGTCGAAAGCTGTCTACTCTGCTTATCTAGCCAGGTTTAAAATCATATTTTATCAAACTAGACGCCCTATTACAGCATGCAGCTGGACTTGTGAACAGGAGTGGCTTTGTTATTCGAAATGTTCTTGAAATTATGCGCATGTGGCTCTTTTACTATTTTAAATATGTGGCTCTGAAACACTGATAATATCCCTGGAAGTGTTTTGAAATAAGGCTGAAACTGATAATATCCTCGGAAGTGTTTTGAAATAAGGCTGAAACTGATAATATCCCTGGAAGTGTTTTGAAATAAGGCTGAAACTGATAATATCCCTGGAAGTGTTTTGAAATAAGGCTGAAACTGATAATATTCCTGGAAGGTGTGTTTGAAATAAGGCTGAAACTGATAATATCCCTGGAAGTGTTTTGAAATAAGGCTGAAACTGATAATATCCTTGGAAGTGTTTTGAAATAAGGCTGAAACTGATAATATCCCTGGAAGTGTTTTGAACTAAGGCTGAAACTGATAATATCCCTGGAAGTGTTTTGAAATAAGGCTGAAACTGATAATATCCTTGGAAGTGTTTTGAAATAAGGCTGAAACTGATAATATCCCTGGAAGTGTTTTGAAATAAGGCTGAAACTGATAATATCCCTGGAAGTGTTTTGAAATAAGGCTGAAACTGATAATATCCCTGGAAGTGTTTTGAAATAAGGCTGAAACTGATAATATCCCTGGAAGTGTTTTGAAATAAGGCTGAAACTGATAATATCCCTGGAAGTGTTTTGAAATAAGGCTGAAACTGATAATTATCCCTGAAGTGTTTTGAAATAAGGCTGAAACTGATAATATCCTTGGAAGTGTTTGAAATAAGGCTGAAACTGATAATATCCTTGGAAGTGTTTTGAAATAAGGCTGAAACTGATAATATCATTGGAAGTGTTTTGAAATAAGGCTTAACACTGTGGTACTGGCAGAAACTTAAACAGGAAGTACCTGTTGTAAGGACTGTTCAGTATTTATCTGACCAATCGGAATCTATGCTTCAAGATTGTTTTGATCACGCTGACCGGGATAGAGTATTTTATTTCAGAGCACTTCTCATCCATTTTTACCTCTCTGGCTGATAAACATGCCAACTCAAGCAACTCAGAGTCAAAAACTGAACTACCCCATGGTACTCTCAGACCTCCTCTTGAAAAGAAATCAAGCCTGAGATAACGACTAGACAAACTGTCTCGTTAGCTGATTGGCTGCTATTTAGGCAATTGAGAAATAGATGCACTGTCTCGGTCAAACAATCAAATTACTTCCTTAGCGCAATGACAGACTCAGTTAGTGATCCCTTTGAAAGAAATGGTGGTCATGCTGGTCTTGTCCAGTCAGTTGACTGTTCTTCCCACATACAGCCTCCAGTTGCCTGGATGGATGATCAGTCAACTTCACGTGACTTGGGAAATGGTAGTCAGGGTTTATCTTTTTGGCAACTCACAGAAACAGAATTTCTTGCTGCCTTAATAGGTATTGACATCAAGAAGTCATTAGGGACCGACAATTTGGACTTGTCTTTGCTTAAGTATACAGTGCCCCTCATGTCAAAATAAAGGTTCAATAAAAATGTCTGGGTTGCCTCTGAGAATAGTATTGACGTATACACTGACTCGTTGACTGAGTTCATCAGGAAGTGCATAGAGGATGTTGTTCCTACTGTGACGATTAGAACTTATCCAAACCAAAAACCCTGGACAGATGGCAGCATTCACTCAAAACTGATTTAACCACGTCAAGGTGACTGGGAACATGGACGAGTACAAACAGTCCAGCTATGCCCTCTGTAAGGCAATCAAACAGGCAAAACGTCAGTACAGAGACAAAGTGGAGTCGCAATTCAAAGGCTCAGACAAGAGACGTTTGTGGCAGGGTCTACAGACAATCACAGATTATAAAGGGAAAACCAGCCACGTCACAGACACCGATGCCTTGATCCCGGACAAGCTAAACACCTTCTTTGCCCGCTTCGAGGAAAACACGGTGCCACACTCACTTCTGTCATCATGTAGTGCTTTGAGAGGCTAGTTAAGGATCATATTACCTCCACCTTTCCCGACACCCTAGACCCACTTCAATTTGCTTACTGCCCCAACAGATCCACGGATGACGCAATCACCATTGCACTGAAAACCTATATAAGAATGCTGTTCATTGACTACAGCTCAACATCATAGTACCCTCCAAGCTCATCACTAAGCTCGGTGCCCTGGGTCTGAAACCCGCCCTGTGCAACTGGGTCCTAAACTTCCTTACGTGCCGACCCCAGGTGGTGAAGGTAGGAAACAACTCCTCCGCTACGCTGATCCTCAACACTGGGGCCCCACAAGATTGAGTGCCCAGCCCCCTATTGTACTTCCTGTTCACCCATGACTGTGTGGCCACGCATGTCTCCAACTCAATCAAGAAGTTTGCAGATGACACAACAGTGGTAGGACTGATTACCAACAATGACGAGACAGCCGACAGGGAGGAGGTGAGGGCCCTGGGGGAGTGGTGCCGGGAAATAACCTCTTACCCAACGTCAACAAAATGAAGGAGCTGATCGTGGACTTCAGGAGACAGCAGAGGGAGCACGCTCCCATCCACATCGACGGGGCCGTATTGAAGAGACTGAAAAGCTTCACGTTTCCCAGCGTACACATCACTGACAACCTGAATTGGTCCACCCACACAGACAGTATGGTGAAGTAGGCGCAACAGCGCCTCTTCAACCTCAGGAGGCTGAAGAAATTTGTCTTGGCCACTAAGACCCTCACTAACATCTACAGATGCACCATTGAGAGCATCCTGTCGGGCTGTATCACCGCCTGGCATGGCAACTGCACCGCCCGAAACAGCAGGGATCTTCAGAGGGTGGTGCATCACCAGGTGCACACTGCCTGTCCTCCAGGACATCTACATCACCTGGTGTCACAGGAAGGCCAAGAAGATCATCAAGGACCTCAGCCACCCGAGCCATGGCCTGTTCACCCCGCTACCATCTAGAAGGCAGAGTGCATCAAAGCTTGGACCGAGAGACTGAAAAATATTTTCTATCTCCAGTCAATCAAACTGTTAAATAGTCACCACTAGCCGGCCACCGCTTTGTACCCTGCCCTGAACTTTAATCAATGTTACTAGCCGGCTTCCGTATGTACATAGTCATTGAACACTGGTCACTTTAATAATGTTTACATACTGTTTTACCCACTTCACATGTGCATACTGTATTCTAGTCAAGGTTCATCCTATATAACTACTGCTGTACTGTAATGTCTGTACTGTAATGTCTATACACACCATCATATACATATCCACACTGATATTGCTCGTTCTAATATTTCTACATTTCCTAATTTATTAATTACATTTTTTGTATTTGCATGTATTGTTTTGTATTGTTAGGTATTACAACACTGTTGGAGCTAGGAACATAAACATTTCACTACACCTGCGATAACGTCTACAAAATATGTGTATGTGACCAATACATTTTGATTTGATTTGATTTACTGCTGGGCCTCATTCCTATCACTCCACCCATTTGGTCCCAAAACCCAAACCCCAACTTTCCCAGCCCTCTCTCTAGACCCATTCATATTTACCAGCTCTCGCCCTATCCCAGTCCAATCCCAGCCTCTGCCCTGGCCACAACCAGAGCCCCATACCCCGGCAAAGCCACAGCTCCAGATCCATGCTGCCCCAGCCTTGGCTGTTTATCTGTGGGTCAGTTGACAGCTTTTAAAACTGGGCTTAATGAGACTTAGATGGGTTAAAGGACTGGAACAGAGCAGGAGAGAGACAGCTGTCTGCATGCCCTGCCACACCACCACTCAACCACATGCACGCACACACACACACACACACACACACACACACACACACACACACACACACACACACACACACACACACACACACACACACACACACACACACACACACACACTGGCAGCCGTGTACACGCACACACACAACAGGGTTCAGAGCCCAGTCCTTACTAGCTTCAAGGCCTGCTTCTCCTTAACATCTGAGTCTGATTACAGTACATCTGTGACTCTCAGTTTCCACCGTTAGATAGTGTGTGTGTGTGTGAGTGAGAGAGTAAGAGACAGAGAGCAGTGCCACACACACTTTTGTGATCTGTGATGTCTGGAGTCTCCAGCATGTTCCTCTCTCCTCCATGTCTCTCCCTGTTCCTCTCTCCTCCATGTCTCTCCCTGTTCCTCTCTCCTCCATGTCTCTCCCTGTTCCTCTCTCCTCCATGTCTCTCCCTGGTCCTCTCTCCTCCATGTCTCTCCCTGTTCCTCTCTCCTCCATGTCTCTCCCTGTTCCTCTCTCCTCCATGTCTCTCCCTGGTCCTCTCTCTTCCAGACCTGTTTATTTTTTCAGAGGAGATGTTATGACTCACACACAGGACAGGAAGAGATCTTTATTAATGAACCAGGGGAGGGGAAAGACACACGTAGATGCACGTGCACGCACACAGAGACACCCATACACACAGACACGGACACGCAGATGCATGTGCACGCACAGAGACACACACACACACACATACACATAGCAGGGATTAAGGTAGTTGGCAACAGCTGACCAATTACCATGTGTCGGCAGTGATGTATGACTACTCTGTTTGTTTCTATAGTGGACTCTGTTGTTGGTTTATGACCTGATGGTATCTATATCTCTCTTTTCCCCATCTTTTCTCCTTTCCTCTCTAGTCGTCTGGAGCAGAATGGGATCAAGTCAGTTCCTCCCGGAACCTTCTCTCCCTACAAGAAGCTGCGTAGGATGTAAGTATATACGCTGCTCTATAGGGCTGAAGTACACTAAGTACACTTCCTCTAAGGTTGAAGTACACTAAGTACACTTCCTATAGGGCTGAAGTACACTAAGCACACTTCCTCTAGGGCTGAAGTTCACTAAGTACAATTCCTCTAGGGCTGAAGTTCACTAAGTACACTTCCTCTAGGGCTGAAGTACACTAAGTACACTTCCTCTAGGGCTGAAGTACACTAAGTACACTTCCTATAGGGCTGAAGTACACTAAGAACACTTCCTCTAGGGCTGAAGTTCACTAAGTACAATTCCTCTAGGGCTGAAGTTCACTAAGTACACTTCCTCTAGGGCTGAAGTACACTAAGTACACTTCCTCTAGGGCTGAAGTACACTAAGTACAATTCCTCTAGGGCTGAAGTTCACTAAGTACACTTCCTCTAGGGCTGAAGTACACTAAGTACACTTCCTCTAGGGCTGAAGTACACTAAGTACACTTCCTCTAGGGCTGAAGTACACTAAGTACACTTCCTCTAGGGCTGAAGTACACAAAATACACTTCTCAGTTTCATGTCACAACCCCAAACTACCATGTCCAGACTAAGAGCAGGAAGAGGTACAGGGTTGATGGCTGCAGAAGGCTACAGAACGCTACAAGCTGAAACCTCTCCACAGTAATAACACCTCTCATGTTTCAGTGCTACTCGCTGGTATTCTCAACCTGGTTAGAGTGTCTGTCTGACTGCGAAGGCGCACTGTAAACTGTGGCAGAGATGATTATGGATATGATGATTATATTATATGATATGGGGGAAATGAAAGAGTGCTGGAATGAAGACTGAGGGTTTGTTCCTCCTCTCCTCCTCTGTTTCTCTCCCCCTTTCTGCCCTACTTACGGGGGTGGTCCAGTAGTATTTCAGCCTCACCAACTACCCGCTAACCAGCCTACCCTTAAAATACATGGGCTACTGGTCACAACTAGCGAGTGCTGGAATGAAGACTGAGGTTTGATCCTCTCCTCTCTGCCCTACTTATGCCTGCTAGCCATTGGGTCAGACACGAGTTGTATGTGGCAGAGGCTTCTACTCATCACGGATGACAAAAAGAAAGCCAGTCACGTCGCAGACACTAACGCCGCCCTACCAGATGAGCTAAACATCTTTTTCTCACGCTTCGAGCATAACAACTGAGCTGCCGAGGAGAGCACCTGAGGACAACGAGGGATACATGCCTACGGTCTCCACGGAGGACGCATGCAAGTTATTCAAGCGTGTTAACCCTTGCAGGGCTGCCGGTCCAGCTGCCGGCATCCCTAGCCGCGCCCTCAGAGCATGTGCAGACCAGCAAGCTGTTGTGTTTTGACATTTTCTCTTTAGCTCAGGGTGTTATCCCCACCAGCTTCAAGATGTCCACTATCATCCCCGTGCCCAAGAAAGGGAAAGTAACTGTACTGAATGATTACCAACCGTAGTACTCACTTCTGTCACTTCCGTCATCATGAAGTGCCTCGAGAGGCTAGTCAAAGACTACACCACCTCCTCGTAAGCTGACACACTCGACCCTCTCCAATTCCCCTACCGCCCATTGCAATCGCCATTACACTGCACACTGCCCACTGCCCTCACCCACCTGGACAAATGGAATGTTCATTATCTACAGCTCGGACTTCAATACCGTAGTGCCCTCTAAGCTCACCACAAAGCTCTGGCCCTGGGACTGAACTCCTCCTTATGCAGGCAGTCCCCAGGTGGTGAAGGTAGGCAAAATGATCTCCTCCACACTGATCGTCAACACGGGGGACCCCACAAGGGTGTGTACTTAGTCCCCTCCTGTTCTCCCTGTATACCCTCGACTGCGTGGCCTCACAGTTCCAACTCCATCATCAAGTTCGCAGAGGAGGCAGGCACTCTGACGGTGTGGTGCCAGGTAAACAACCTCTCCCTCAATGTCAGCAAAACAAAGGAGCTGATTGTGGTCTTCGGCGACTGTCGTGCCTATCCCCGAGGGCCCTCACAGTGTTCTACATGAGCACCATCAAGAGCATATGGTCGGGCTGCATCACCGCCTGATACTGCAACTCCCCCGCCGCAGACTGCAAGGCTCTGCAGAGGGTGGTACGCTCAGCCCGAACACACCATTGGGTGCACACTGCCTGTCCTCCAGGACACCTACAACACCAGGTGTCTCAGGAAGGCCAAGTGGATCAACAAGGACCTCAGCCACTCGAACCACGGCCTGTTCTACCTGCTTCAATCACTCAGACGCGGGCAGTAGAGGAGCAAAAAGTGTTATACTGGCCAATATTTCTACCCCCAGACCATCAGGCTGCTGAATATCCACTAGGCAGCTAACTGCCCCCCCCTGCCTTCCTACCCCTACCCCCCCCCCCCACCACCACCCCCCCACTTCAATCGCTCATACGCTCAGATATGATAGGAGAGTGAGTTAAGAGATTTTCTGCTACTCCTGCATTGTAGTGTTTGTTTTGACAATACAAGTATGTTGTCTCAATGTTAAAAGGAACCGCTCTGGATCTAGAATAAAGCCTGTAGCCTCTAATACAATAACAATAATAATAATAATAATAACACACTCTAATAAGACAGATTACTACAGATCCTTAAAAGATCCCTTTAGATATAAAATAGGTGACAGGTCAACCCACTGTGTAAACACACTAACAGACACGCTCTCACCTTGGCCCAGTTTGTATGACCCCATATATGAACTGTTGTTCCCCTGGCACATGACAGGAGTGTGTCTGAGATCAGATGCTGTAACCTTTATTTTCCATGAAACATCAGGCTTTTGCAAAAAGACAAATAGCTACTTATTTTACACTTAGTTTAACATTAGCCTCAAATGGGATAATTTCACATCTTAAAGACCACATGACGATTTCACTTTAATGATTTCCCTTTTTCACCGCGCACTCCATTAACACACACACACACACTCATACGCACACACACACACACACACACACACACACACACACACACACACTCATACGCACACACACATACACACTCATACGCACACACACACACACACTCATACGCACACACACACACACTCATACGCACACACACACATACACTCATACGCACACACACTCATACGCACGCACAAACACACTCATACGCACACATGCACTCATACGCACACACACACACTCATACGCATACGCACACACACACACACTCATACGCATACACACACACTCACACTCATACGCACACACACACACTCATACGCACACACACACACTCATACGCACACACACACACACTCATACGCACACACACACACACACACACACACACACACACACACACACACACACACACACACACACACACACACACACACACACACACACACACACACACACACACAGAGTGGTTAGCTTGTGGCCAGTGGTCTGTGGATTCTGTGAACAGGCATTTACAGAGACAGCCTGTTCCATATGGACCCCAGCCCTGCACCCCATTAATACACCACATTCATCACACTATTCTGGATTTTCATTGGCTGGCAGTGTCGTCAACCTACCTCTGCTCAAATATCATTGGCTGCTTTAGGAAGTTCTTGATTGGAAACTTCAATAATACGTTATGGTACAGTAAGGACTTGGTTGAGTTCTTGGGGTCAGAGGTTACAGCTACTGTATGACAGTTGGGCAAGGCTAAAGACAAACCTCCAACATTGAATGTCTCTTTAACCCCCCTCCTCGCTCTCTCTCTCTTTTTCTCTCTCTTTTTCTGTCTCTTTTTTTCTGTCTCTCTCTTTCTCTCTCTCTCTCTCTCGTTCTCTCTCTCTCTCTCTCTCGTTCTCTCTCTCTCTCGTTCTCTCTCTCGTTCTCTCTCTCGTTCTCTCTCTCGCTCTCGTTCTCTCTCTCGCGTTCTCTCTCTCTCTCGTTCTCTCTCTCTCTCTCGTTCTCTCTCTCTCTCGTTCTCTCTCTCTCTCTCTCTCTCGTTTCTCTCTCTCTCTCTCGTTCTCTCTCTCTCATGTTCTCTCTCTCTCTCTCGTTCTCTCTCTCTCTCGTTCTCTCTCTCTCTCTTGTTCTGTCTCTCTCTCTCGTTCTCTCTCTCTCTTGTTCTCTCTCTCATTCTCTCTCTCTCTTGTTCTCTCTCTCTCGTTCTCTCTCTCTCGTTCTCTCTCTCTCTTGTTCTCTCTCTCATGTTCTCTCTCTCTCTCTCTCGTTCTCTCTCTCTCTCTTGTTCTCTCTCTCATGTTCTCTCTCTCTCTCTCTCGTTCTCTCTCTTTCTCTCTCTCTCTCACTCTCGCCAGAGATCTCAGTAATAACCAAATATCAGAAATAGCTCCTGATGCCTTCCAGGGCCTGAGATCCCTCAACTCACTGTGAGTCACTCTGCTTTTACATAAATACAATTTCTTATTGTTTGGGTGATTGATTGATTGTTAATTAATATATCAATTGGTTGATATTAACAGAGTCCTATATGGGAATAAGATCACGGAGCTGCCCAAAGGAGTGTTCGACGGACTATATGCCCTGCAACTACTGTAAGTACACAAAACAATAGTAATACTAGTTAGTCTCTGATGACACTCATCTTATATTGATGCTTTCCACATCTCCCTTATCTCGTTTCCACTTTCTTTCCCTCCCTTCTTCCCTCCGTCCATCCCCACCCTCTCTCTCTCGCTCTCTCACTTTCTCTATTTCTCTCTCTCTCTGTCTCTCTTTCTACCTCCCTCTCCCAGGTTGTTGAATGCCAATAAGATCCACTGTGTTCGGGCCAATGCCTTCACAGACCTGCAGAATCTCTCCCTACTGTCTCTGTATGACAACAAGATACAGACTGTGGCCAAGGGCACCTTCGCATCCCTCAGAGCTATACAGACGCTGTGAGTTACACACACACACACACACACACACACACACACACACACACACACACACACACACACACACACACACACACACACACGGGCGCTTACACATACGTGCGCATGCACGCACACACACATACAAAAACACACACACAAGAGCTGTGTAAAAACACACACATACACACTCACACACACACACACCCTCAGGAAATTAAAAATCAAGCCAATACACCCTCCAACCAAGCGAGTGCAGCCTTACCAAACACTGTTATGAATACTGACTGCAAATTGCAGTAGGTTTTTGACTGATTGTCTTGGTCAGTTTATGTTTAGCAAGAACAATTGTGTTATGTGGTGTAACACGTACAAACAGGTATATGCAGGCACACAAACTCAGACACACACAAACACACCTGTCAAGTTGATTGATAATGTTGTCCCTTGGCTCATCTGACAACAGTTCTCACCCAGAGACCCATCGGCGACAGGGTAGACGGTGTTCATACACACGCACGCACGCACGCACACACACACACACACACACACACACACGCACACACATGCACACACACGCACACACATACACACGCATGCACACAATACACGCACACACACACGCACGCACACACACACACACACACACACACACACTGGGGGGGGGCTGTTCCAGTCTATAACTACCCTCTTGTTTAACCTGAATTCGGTGAAAAGAACCTTGTCCCTGCACTGTGTTCTGACCACTCAAATGAACCACATACCCCAGGCCTCGATTGCCACCTCATAGATCCTATGCCACACACAATTGCTCAGACGGTCATATTTTAACTGTCACACAGCGAGGGACATCAGAAGTAACACTTTTGAGAATTGAATGTCTGAACTCTGTATATAGTTTTTAATGTTTACAAAAATGTAATTGAGATGTAATTCCCTCCCTCACTATTTCCAGTCACCTGGCCCAGAACCCGTTTATCTGTGACTGTAACCTGAAGTGGCTGGCAGACTACCTGCGCTCCAACCCAATAGAGACCAGCGGTGCCCGCTGTGCCAGCCCCAGACGTTTGGCCAACAAACGCATCGGGCAGATCAAGAGCAAGAAGTTCCGCTGCTCTGGTAGGAGGACTGGCATCTGTCTGCACCTCTATCTGGAAGGCTGTTCTCTCTCTCTCTATCTGGAAGGCTGTTCTCTCTCTCTCTATCTGGAAGGCTGTTCTCTCTCTCTCTATCTGGAAGGCTGTTCTCTCTCTCTATCTGGAAGGCTGTTCTCTCTCTCTCTATCTGGAAGGCCGTTCTCTCGCTCTCTATCTGGAAGGCTGTTCTCTCTCTCTCTATCTGGAAGGCTGTTCTCTCTCTCTCTCTATCTGGAAGGCTGTTCTCTCTCTCTCTATCTGGAAGGCTGTTCTCTCTCTCTCTATCTGGAAGGCTGTTCTCTCTCTCTATCTGGAAGGCTGTTCTCTCTCTCTCTATCTGGATGGCTGTTCTCTCTCTCTCTATCTGGATGGCTGTTCTCTCTCTCTCTATCTGGAAGGCTGTTCTCTCTCTCTCTATCTGGAAGGTTGTTCTCTCTCTTTCTATCTGGATGGCTGTTCTCTATCTGGAAGGCTGTTCTCTCTCTATCTGGAAGGTTGTTCTCTCTCTCTCTCTATCTGGAAGGCTGTTCTCTATCTGGAAGGCTATTCTCTATCTATCTGGAAGGCTGTTCTCTCTCTATCTGGAAGGCTGTTCTCTCTCTCTCTATCTGGAAGGCTGCTCTCTCTCTCTCTATCTGGAAGGCTGTTCTCTCTCTATCTGGAAGGCTGTTCTCTATCTGGAAGGCTGTTCTCTCTCTCTATCTGGAAGGATCTTATCTCTCTATCTGGAAGGCTGTTCTCTCTCTATCTGGAAGGCTGTTCTCTCTCTCTATCTGGAAGGCTGTTCTCTCTCTATCTGGAAGGCTGTTCTCTCTCTATCTGGAAGGTTGTTCTCTCTCTCTCTCTATCTGGAAGGCTGTTCTCTATCTGGAAGGCTATTCTCTATCTATCTGGAAGGCTGTTCTCTCTCTATCTGGAAGGCTGCTCTCTCTCTCTCTATCTGGAAGGCTGTTCTCTCTCTCTATCTGGAAGGCTGCTCTCTCTCTATCTGGAAGGCTGTTCTCTCTCTATCTGGAAGGCTGTTCTTTCTCTCTATCTGGAAGGCTGTTCTCTCTCTCTATCTGGAAGGCTGTTCTCTCTCTCTCTCTATGGATGGCTGTTCTCTCTCTCTATCTGAAGACTGTTCTCTCTATCTGGAAGGCTGTTCTCTCTCTATCTGGAAGGCTGTTCTCTCTACATCTCTCTCTCTGTCTCTGTATCTATCTGGAAGGCTGTTTTCTCTTCATCTCTCTCTCTGTCTGCACCTTTATCTGGAAGGCTGTTCTCTGTCTCTCTCTCCATCTCTCTCTCTGTCTGCACCTCTATCTGGAAGGCTGTTCTCTCTCTCTCCATCTCTCTCTGACTGCACCTCTATCTGGAAGGCTGTTCTCTCTCTCTCTATCTATCTGGAAGGCTGTTCTCTCTATACCTATCTGGAAGGCTGTTCTCTCGCTGTCTCTCTCTCTCTGTATCTATCTGGAAGGCTGTTCTCTCTCTGTCTCTCTCTCTCTGTATCTATCGCTAAGGCTGTTCTCTATCTATCTCTAAGGCTGTTCTCTGTCTCTCTCTCTATCTACAGTATATCTAAGGCTGTTCTTTGTCTCTCTCCAGTTCTCTCTCTCTCTGTATCTATCTGGAAGGCTGTTCTCCATCTCTCTCTCTCTCAATTCAATGTAAGGGCTTTATTGGCATGGTAAACATATGGTAACATTGCCAAGGCAAGTGAAGTAGATAATAAAGTTAAATAAACAATACAAATAAACAGTAAACATTACACTCATAAAAGTTCCTAAATAATAAAGACATTTCAAATGTCATATTATGTGCAAATAGTTAAAGTACAAAAGGGAAAATAAATAAACATAAATATGGGTTACTTTTACAATGGTGTTTGTTCTTCACTGGTTGCCCTTTTCCTGTGGCAACAGGTCACAAAACTTGATGCTGTGATGTCACACTGTGGTATTTCACCCAGTAGATATGGGAGTTTATCAAAATTGGGTTTGTTTTTGAATTCTTAGTGGATCTGTGTAATCTGTGGGAAATATATGTCTCTAATATGGTCATACATTTGGCAGGAGGTTAGGAAGTGCAGCTCAGTTTCCACCTCATTTTGTGGGCAGTGCGCACATAGCCTGTCTTCTCTTGAGAGCAGGTCTGCCTAAAGCGGCCTTTCTTAATAGCAAGGCTATGCTCACTGAGTCTGTACATAGTCAAAGCTTTCCTTAAGTTTTGGTCAGTCACAGTGGTCAGGTATTCTGCCACTGTGTACTCTCTGTTTAGGGCCAAATAGCATTCTAGTTTGCTCAGTTTTTTTGTTAATTCTTTCCAATGTGTCATGTGTATTTTTGTTTTCTCATGATTTGGTTGGGTTTAATTGTGTTGCTGTCCTGGGGCTCTGTGGGGTGTGTTTGTGTTTGTGAACAGAGCCCCAGGACCAGCTTGCTTAGGGGACTCTTCTCCAGGTTCATCTCTCTGTAGGTGATGGCTTTGTTATGGAAGGTTTGGGAATCTCTTCCTTTTATGTGGTTGTAGAATTTAACGGCTCTTTTCTGAATTTTGATAATTAGTGGGTATCGGTCTAATTCTGCTCTGCATGCATTATTTGGTGTTTTACATTGTACATGGAGGATATTTTTGAAGAATTCTGCATGCAGAGTCTCAAATACAAATTCCATCTAGACACCGTTGCCCTAGAGCCCACAAAAAAAACTATACATACCTCAGCCTAAACATCAGCGCCACAGGTATCTTCCACAAAGCTGTGAACGATATGAGAGACAAGGCAAGAAGGGCATTCAATGCCATTTAAAGGAACATAACATTTGACATACCAATTAGGATCTGGCTTAAAATACTTGAATCAGTTATAGAACCCATTGCCTTTTATGGTTGTGAGGTCTGGGGTCTGCTCACCACCCAATAATTCACAAAATGGGACAAGTCTTACTGAGATGTACTGTCAGGGCCCAGGTCTGACAGAATCTGTGCAGAAGATCTAAGTGCTGCTGTAGGCCCTCCTTGGTTGGGGACAGAAGCACCAGATCATCAGATCTCTCTCTCTCTCTCTCTCTCTCTCTCTCTCTCTCTCTCTCTCTCTCTCTCTCTCTCTCTCTCTCGCTCTCTCTATCTCTTAAGGCTGCTCTCTGTCTCTCTCTCCAGTTCTCACTCTCTCTCTGTCTATCTCTAATGCTGTTATCTGTCTCTCTCCAGCTCTCTGTCTCTGTGTATCTATCTGGAAGGCTGTTTTCTGTGTCTCTATTTCTCCATCTCTCTATTTCTCTCTCTCGCTCTCTGTTTTGGGACTGACCTCGGTCTCTACATCTACCTCTGTGACCATTCATTTTTCTCTTCCCTTTACTTCTCTTGCTGCTCCCCCTCTCTCCTAGCCTCGTTCTCCTCCATCTCTCTCTCTCTGTCTCACTCCTTGTTCTCCACTCTGTGCGATCACTCTCTCTTAAATACTCTCAATCTCCCTCTCTCTGCTCTGCCAGCTCGACTCAGACCAATCAATATCCCTCCAGACAGCCTGGAGGCATACTCTCTTTCCTTTTCATTCTTCCTCTCTATTTACAGCATAGGATAGTACTGTACTTTATCCCTTGCCAAGGGTTTTCATGTAGTCCCTCCCTCCCCCCAACCTCTAGCAGGTTTTATAGCACATTAACACATAGTGAATCTGGTTTCACTGTTCACCACAGAGAGCTGACATCACTGTATAAGGCTGGCGCTGTGGGTAGGGTTTCTGCCCATGTTCAATTCCTCTAGCATTGTGCCCACTATCTCTCTGTCTGTGGCAACTTCAAATACCACTGCCCCTTCTCTGCCCCTACCTCACCCTCTTCATTCTCCTTCTTCCCCAGTTCTATCTACCTCCTGGCCCTTTTCCTCTGCCTGCTAGGCATTGTGGGTTTTAGGCTGTGCCTACCTCTTTACTTTCCTGCACTCCCACCCCCTTAGGCCCCTTTACTATACTCATTCCCCTTCTCCCTGGCCCCCAGGCCCCCTCCCTTCTCCTGCCATTTTCCCAATCCCACTCCCCTGGCCCTCGCTGTCTCTGGCAACCATAGGATACAGTATAGTGTTTCTGTCTGGCTGTGTGTCTCCATGCCAGTGTACTGTGTTAGAGCAGGGGGCTCGGCAGCCTGGCACTCCTCTCTCCAAACTCTACTCTCGCCCACGCTGGTTTACAATCTAACATGACCGTCTGCCTAGCCATGGTGAATAAACATGGACTGAGGATTCCACTTCGTTGATGTGTATTTCACTCTCTCTATACACTTTCTCTTTCTTTCTTCTGTCTTTCTCCCTCTCTCTTTCTCTCTGATTACCCCTCTCCCTCATCCTTCTCTTCCTCTCCTCATTCTCTGATACAATATCTTGATCTTTTATCTTTTCATAGCTTCTCCATAGCATTGTCATATTTACCATAGTCATAGTTGCCAGTGCCATTTATGAAGATAGTCATATATAGTCATACATGACTATCTGTATCACATCTAGTCATATATATATGTGAGTATATATGACTCTGTTTGACCATATCTGTGTTGACTGACATCACTGCTTCTCTCTTGTTTCCATCACAGCCAAGGAACAATACTTCATCCCTGGTGAGTGGGTTGTGTTTACGCTTTCATACTCTTTCTAGCTAGCTTTTCACCTCTCCACAGCTCCACCCCTCCACTCTTCTTGTATTCTTCCTCTTCTTTAACCTCTATTCTTCTAACTGGAATGGGTTAACTCCGGAGGTTTGGGTTTTACCGTAAGTTGTGTGTTTCCTTCTCTGGCCCTATGCCTCACCTCTGTTTGTATAACTCAGACTAACTGTGATAAAGACTGAAGGAAGGTCTTATTTGCTTTGGCACAAGCACATTCACTGACAAATGTACGTGTGTGTGTGTGTGTGTGTGTGTGTGTGTGTGTGTGTGTGTGTGTGTGTGTGTGTGTGTGTGTGTGTGTGTGTGTGTGTGTGTGTGTGTGTGTGCACTCGCACGGTAGACAGAAAGGGAGAGAGAGAGAGTCTGTGTGATAGAAAGATAGAGGGTCCTCTTTAGCGGTAGAAAATAAAGCCCACCAGAGGACCCAGATTCCAATCAGCGGATGTTTTCGGAGTCCTTAACAGAGCATTTCCAAGAAAATAACTTCACAATTAGAGTGTCTGTGTGTGTGTCAGAAAGATAAAGGGCTATCATTGGCAGGCGAATCGAAAGGAAATTCATTGGGATGATCAAATGAAAGCCTGATTAATGCAAAATAATAATGACAAACACTCACAAAAACATTGGAATTCCATGTTATATTCTGGGAATAATTGGACTGTAGAATATACTCTCTAGGACATTATGAAACGTAATCACAGTGAAACTCCAGTCTATTAAAATGCAGTTTCTCCCTACCTCTGTCTGTCTCTCTCTGTCTCTCTCTCTCCCTCTCTCTCTACCTCTCTCTGTCTCTCTGTCTGTCTCTCTCTGTCTGTCTCTCTCTGTCTCTCTCTCTCTCTCTCTCCCTCTCTCTCTACCTCTCTCTCTGTCTGTCTGTCTGTCTCTCTCTCTCTCTCTCTCTCTCTCTCTCTCTCTCTCTCTCTCTCCCTCCCTCCCCCTCTGTCTCTGTCTCTCTCTCTCTCTCTCTCTCTCTCTCCCTCCCTCCCCCTCTATCTCTCTCTCTGTCACTCCTCTTGTCTCAATGAAAGTTAAGTTACTCTGCTGGATCAAAGAACGTCCGGAAACTTTCCTTGTTTCCTGGGTAGCAGGAAATGGCATTTCCTTCCGTTCTTCCACTTCGCTCTGTAATGAGCATCATTAGTCTTCAGTCATCGCGCGCGTGTGTGACGTCCCGTCCACAGCCCATTGTAATGAGCGTCATTAGTCTTCAGTCATCATCAATACAAGGCTTCCTGTCTGTCTGAGCAGTTTGTCTCAGAGTCCAAAAGAGACCAATAAGGCTGTCTGCATTGTAGAAGCAGAACAAATGGAACAACATGTCTCAGTCACACCTGCTCCAACTCAGACAGCCTCAGGAGATGTGGAGAGGAAGATAGTTGACTTTACGAAGTGGATATGCATGGATGCGCGTCACAATGGTCAAATATAAACACAACTGGAGACACCCGTCATTTCTGGTTATTGTTGACATGGCAGCTGTACCGTAGCTAGCAAAATAGTGGAGAAGTGATTGCTAACTAACTGTAAACCGTTTTAGCTGGCAAGTTAAGCATCTTGGCTAGCTATGAGGTGAAACAATTCACTTATTTTATCACTAATTAGCCATCGCAAATCTCTTTGCTAGCAAGCGTGACGGCATCTTCAAAACGGCAAGGTGGCTCCAGCTATGTTGAATTTTTGACGTTCTATGACGTCTCCACTTACAAGCGTATTGAGGTGCATCCTCTGTCTGTGGCTCTGGGTGCTCCACTCTTTACAGTGGCACGATGACATCATCTCTAAACTTCACTTAGGGGTTGGGCTGAGCGTGCGAGCGCTACAGAACACAGGACACAAAACACTAACTAACAAAAGAACACTGAGCCATCCTCTCTGAGTGAGACACACACACACACACACAGACACACAGACACACACACACACACACACATTGAGTGGCTGCTAGTGCCTCTCCATTATTGAGTAGTTGTGATGTAAGTGGCTCCAGGCTCTGGTACGTACACCTCTATTCATAGACAGAGGGGAGAGGGAGAGAGGGAGAGGGAGAGGAGAGAGGGAGAGAGGGGAGAGGGAGAGAGGGAGAGGGAGAGAGGGAGAGAGGGAAGAAAAGAGGAAGTAGAAGTGCACACCCCTCTGACGTCGTCCCTGAATTCCTCTATCCCTGTCTGCTTCGCTCTCTTCATCCCTCTGTCCGTCCCTCCGCCTCTCCCACATACTCTCTCCGTTGCCTTCACCTCTCATATTCATCACACTCATCTTCCCTCCTTCCCCACCTGTCTTCATTCCCTTCCCTCTCTCCCTAGCCATCTCTGACATCATCCCTCTCTCATCCCACTCTCACTCTCTTTCTCCATCTCTCTCCCTCTCTTTTAAACACTTCACTTCCTCCCTGGCCTGTACTCTAGGGTCCTCTCTGCTAGACTGCCCAAATCCTCTCTGACATCTCATCCCTCTCTCCCGCCTCTCCCCACCTCTCTCCATCTCCTTCTCTCCATCTCCCCTAATATCTCCATCTCCCTCTGGTCTGCATTTTAAGGACCTGCTGTTCTTTTCACACCATTGCTCCCACTAGGTCACATCTCTAAAATAGTACTCATCTCTTCCTTCCGTTTCCCCCGCTCTCTCCCTCTTGGCCTATCTCTCTCTCTCTCCATCACTCTTTCACTCCTCTTTCCTCTCTGCTCTCTCCCTCCCACTACCCATCTCTCATCTGGTAGCACATGCCAACCTTTAGGGTCGTGGTAGGCCCGGCGAGAGCTGATCTTTAAAGGCTCGCACATATTGCACCGAATGTGGATCTAGTGTTCATCTGCAGATCGTCTAGCGCCCTGTGTTTTCGGGACCACCGGCTGTAGACGTCTACTGCTGACATTTTCACCTGTTTCTACATGTAAAATTGGTGCGCACTCGGATTGCAAATTACAGCCGACTCTCTGTTCAGAAGTTCTAAGTTCT
The DNA here is from genome assembly GCF_901001165.1 of Salmo trutta. Classification (NCBI taxonomy): domain Eukaryota; kingdom Metazoa; phylum Chordata; class Actinopteri; order Salmoniformes; family Salmonidae; genus Salmo; species Salmo trutta. Next base: position 48,021,420 of record NC_042974.1, on the reverse strand, counting down.
CGGCCAGCAAACGCTATCGGTGTGTCTTAGCCCTCAGGTGTTTAGGTTCATCGTCCTAGATGTGGCCCTATAGAGGGATTTTCTAAGGCCAGAATAGGCGTAGGCCAGTGTGTCACAGAGAGTTGTAAGGACGTCTCAATGTGTTGTGTGTGTGTGAGCTTTTTATACCAGTTGGACGTGTGTATTTTGGGTTTAAGGTACAAGTTTGGTAAAAGGTGGTTTTGTGCAGGTGTTTTTTGTCTGTCAGGTACAGAGTTTTTTTTCAAGTTGTGTGTGTTATGTGTCTTCAGGCACCGAGGACGTCCGTCTGAATAATGAGTGTAACAGTGATCCAGTCTGTCCTCCTAAATGTCGCTGTGAGTCCAACGTGGTGGACTGCTCCAACCTACGTCTCAATAAGATACCAGAACACATCCCTTCCTCTACCACTGAACTGTAAGAACACACACACACACACACACACACACACACACACACACACACACAACACACACACACACACACACACACACACACACACACACACACACACACACACACACACACACACATACACACACACACATACACACACACACACACACACACACACATACACACACACACACACACACACACACACACACACACACACACACACACATACACACACACACACACACACACATACACACACATACACACACACACACACACACACACACACACACACACACACACACACATACACATACATACACACACACACACACACACACACACACACACACACACACACACACACACACACACACACACACACACACACACACACACACACACACATGCCTCCCTGACACTTAACTGGACCACATCTGGACCACATTAATCACACATTTATGTCAATGGTTTATCTCTGCAAATGTTTGTAACCTCTTCAGGATTCGTCGCTGTGTTTCTGTTTCTTTCTAACCATGTTCTGTTTTCTCCTCTCTCTTCCCAGTCGTCTGAACAACAATGATATCAGTACACTGGAGGCTGTAGGAGTCTTCAAGACCCTCTCTCAGCTCAAAAAGATGTAACTTGTAGTTTATGTTATGCTATGGTAACTTATTTACTTAATCAAAGAAGTTCACTAAACTTATTTTTAATCGCTTTATTTGATTTATTCCCAGTAACCTTAGCAACAATAAGATCACAGAGATCGAAGATGGGGTGTTCGAGGGGGCGGGGTCAGTCAATGAGCTCCACCTCACCGCCAATCAGCTGGACTCTGTCCGCAGTGGAATGTTCAAGGGACTGGAGGGACTACGCATGCTGTGAGTCACACACACACACACACACACACACACACACACACACACACACACACACACACACACAGTGACACAAACAGATGCAAACATGAGCACATGCATGCACACACACTCATGCATACATCAAATCAAATACATTTTTATTTGTCACATACGCTGAATACAACAGGTGTAGAACTTACCAGGAAATACTTACTTACAAGCCCTTAACCAACAATGCTGTTTTAAGAAAATAGAGTTAAGAAAATACTTAGTAAATAAACTAAAGTAAAAACATTTATCAAAGAAAGTAACACAACAAAATAACAATGACGAGGCTATATACAGGGGGTACCGGTACCGAGTCAATGTTTGTCGAGGTAATTTGTACATGTAGGTATGGGGAAAGTGACTGTATGGGGAAAGTGATTAATAAACTGTGAGTAGCAGCAGTGGGGGGAGGGTCAATGCAAATAGTCTGGGTAGCCATTTGATTAATTGTTCAGGAGTCTTATGGCTTGGGGTTAGAAGCTGTTAAGGAGAATTTTGGACCTAGACTTGGCGCTCCGGTACAGCATGCCGTGCGGTAGCAGAAAGAACAGTCTATGACTTGGGTGACTGAAGTCTTTGACAATTTTTGGGGCCTTCCTCTGACACCGCCTGGTATAGAGGTCCTGGATGAGAACATACATGCCCAGACACTTCATTCTCTCTTGCCAGACTCGTGGGACTCCACACAGAAACTATCCATGTACTAACACACGCAATAAATGACCAAACTTATCCACATCCTCAAATCTTTATCCTAATGTTTGATATTTATGTATATCACCATATTTCAATACACTTGATATCTATTCACATTGGTATATGACAATTAAGCTGTTGTCTCTATTCCAGAATGTTGAGGAACAACAAGATCAGCTGTATCCATAACAACAGCTTCACTGGCCTGTACAACGTTCGACTGCTGTCTCTCTATGACAACCAGCTAACTACCATCACCCCTGGAGCCTTCGACACCCTGCAAACACTGTCTACACTGTAAGACACACATACACACACGGCGCATTAAAGCAGAATTGGTGTAATTACTAAGTCTGGTACTGATACTCTCTCGCTCTCTCCATCAGTAACCTCCTTGCTAACTCCTTCAACTGTGACTGTCGTCTGGCCTGGCTTGGTGATTGGCTGAGAAGCAGGAAGATCGTCACGGGCAACCCTCGATGCCAGCGTCCCGCCTTCCTCAAGGAGATCCCACTACAGGACGTGGCAGTGCCTGACTTCCGCTGTGAAGAGGGTGAGTTACGGTCAACACACACACACTCCAGCACACAAGTTTATTTTTATTTTTGACATGTACAGTCCCTTTAAGATAAAGGTAATTACCTATTGATGTTCCCCATTGTGTGGGAGGTAAATTAACTAGCCGGGACTGGACTGATAAAACATTCTGCACCAATACCTCACTCCTCTTTCTTTCAAAGTCAAAAAGTGGTTGAATGGGACTCTAGGTAATCGACTGTCTTTGTAAAAGTATTTTGTTCTTTTGTGTACCAACTGATTTCACACTCAGCAGTACCTAGGCTTCTGATCGATGCACCTGACAAACACACAAACACATACACACTCAGCAGTACCTAGGCTTCTGATCGATGCTGGCTGAGTGGTGGTATTGAGCTGTTGGCTGTATTGACCAGTGAATCTTCTTGCTGCTGAGAATGAATGCTAGCTCTGTCTGTCTCACCAGCTTTCCTCTGTTCTCAATTCAATTCAAGGGGCTTTATTGGCATGGGAAACATATGTTAACATTGCCAAAGCAAATGAGGTAGATAATATACAAAAGTGAAATAAACAATAAAAATGAACAGTTAACATTACACTCACAGAAGTTCCAAAAGAATAAAGACATTTCAAATGTCATATTATGTATATATACAGTGTTGTAACGATGTACAAATGGTTAAAGTACAAAAGTGAAAATAAATAAGCATAAATATGGGTTATATTTACAATGGTGTTTGTTCTTCACTGGTTGACCTTTTCTTGTGGCAACAGGTCACACATCTTGCTGCTGTGATGGCACACTGTGGTATTTCACCCAGTAGATATGGGAGTTTATCAAAATCGGGTTTGTTTTTTTGAATTCTGTGTAATCTGAGGGAAATATGTGTCTTTAATATGGTCATACATTTGGCAGGAGGTTAGGAAGTCCAGCTCAGTTTCCACCTCATTTTGTGGGCAGTGTGCACATAGCCTGTCTTCTCTTGAGAGGCAGGTCTGACTACGGCGGCCTTTCTCAATAGCAAGGCTATGCTCACTGAGTCTGAACATAGTCAAAGCTTTCCTTAAGTTTGGGTCAGTCACAGTGGTCAGGTATTCTGCCACTGTGTACTCTCTGTTTAGGGCCAAATAGCATTTTAGTTTGCTCTGTTTTTTTGTTAATTCTTTCCAATGTGTCAAGTAATTATCTTTCTGTTTTCTCATGATTTGGTTGGGTCTAATTGTGTTGCTGTCCTGGGGCTCTGTGGGGTGTGTTTGAGTTTTTGAACAGAGCCCCAGGACCAGCTTGCTTAGGGGACTCTTCTCTCTATCTATCATCTCTATTCCTCTAGTATATCTATCATCTCTATTCCTCTAGTCTATCTATCATCTCTATTCCTCTAGTCTATCTATCATCTCTATTCCTCTAGTCTATCTATCATCTCTATTCCTCTAGTCTATCTATCCTCTAGTCTATATATCATCTCTATTCCTCTAGTCTCTCTATCATCTCTATTCCTCTAGTCTCTCTATCATCTCTATTCATCTAGTCTATCTATCATATCTATTCATCTAGTCTATCTATCATCTCTATTCCTCTAGTCTATATATCATCTATTCCTCTAGTCTATCTATCATATCTATTCATCTAGTCTCTCTATCATCTCTATTCCTCTAGTCTATATATCATCTCTATTCCTCTAGTCTCTCTATCATCTAGTCTATCTATCATCTCTATTCCTCTAGTCTATCTATCCTCTAGTCTATCTATCATCTCTATTCCTCTAGTCTCTCTATCATCTAGTCTATCTATCATCTCTATTCCTCTAGTCTATCTATCCTCTAGTCTATATATCATATCTATTCCTCTAGTCTCTCTATCATCTCTATTCCTCTAGTCTATCTATCATCTCTATTCCTCTAGTCTATCTATCCTCTAGTCTATATATCATATCTATTCCTCTAGTCTCTCTATCATCTAGTCTATCTATCATCTCTATTCCTCTAGTCTATATATCATCTCTATTCCTCTAGTCTATCTATCATCTAGTCTATCTATCATCTCTATTCCTCTAGTCTATCTATCCTCTAGTCTATCTATCATCTCTATTCCTCTAGTCTATATATCATCTCTATTCCTCTAGTCTATCTATCATCTCTATTCCTCTAGTCTATCTATCATCTCTATTCCTCTAGTCTATCTATCATCTCTATTCCTCTAGTCTATCTATCATCTCTATTCCTCTAGTCTATCTATCATCTAGTCTATCTATCATCTCTATTCCTCTAGTCTATCTATCATCTCTATTCCTCTAGTCTATCTATCCTCTAGTCTATATATCATCTCTATTCCTCTAGTCTCTCTATCATCTCTATTCCTCTAGTCTCTCTATCATCTAGTCTATCTATCATCTATATTCCTCTAGTCTATCTATCATCTAGTCTATCTATCATCTCTATTCCTCTAGTCTATCTATCATCTCTATTCCTCTAGTCTATCTATCATCTAGTCTATATATCATCTCTATTCCTCTAGTCTATCTATCATCTCTATTCCTCTAGTCTATCTATCATCTCTATTCCTTTAGTCTATCTATCATCTCTATTCCTCTAGTCTATCTATCATCTAGTCTATATATCATCTCTATTCCTCTAGTCTCTCTATCATCTAGTCTATCTATCATCTCTATTCCTCTAGTCTATATATCATCTCTATTCCTCTAGTCTATCTATCATCTCTATTCCTCTAGTCTATATATCATCTCTATTCCTCTAGTCTATCTATCATCTCTATTCCTCTAGTCTATCTATCATCTCTATTCCTCTAGTCTATCTATCATCTCTATTCCTCTAGTCTATCTATCATCTCTATTCCTCTAGTCTATCTATCATCTCTATTCCTCTAGTCTATCTATCATCTCTATTCCTATTCTATCTATCACTCTATCTAGCTCTATTCTAGTCTATCTATCATCTCTATTCCTCTAGTCTATCTATCATCTCTATTCCTCTAGTCTATCTATCATCTCTATTCCTCTAGTCTATCTATCATCTCTATTCCTCTAGTCTATATATCATCTCTATTCCTCTAGTCTATCTATCATCTCTATTCCTCTAGTCTATATATCATCTCTATTCCTCTAGTCTATCTATCATCTCTATTCCTCTAGTCTATCTATCATCTCTATTCCTCTAGTCTATCTATCATCTCTATTCCTCTAGTCTCTCTATCATCTAGTCTATCTATCATCTCTATTCCTCTAGTCTATCTATCATCTCTATTCCTCTAGTCTATCTATCATCTCTATTCCTCTAGTCTATCTATCATCTCTATTCCTCTAGTCTATCTATCCTCTAGTCTATATATCATATCTATTCCTCTAGTCTCTCTATCATCTAGTCTATCTATCATCTCTATTCCTCTAGTCTATATATCATCTCTATTCCTCTAGTCTATCTATCATCTCTATTCCTCTAGTCTATCTATCATCTCTATTCCTCTAGTCTATCTATCATCTCTATTCCTCTAGTCTATCTATCATCTCTATTCCTCTAGTCTCTCTATCATCTCTATTCCTCTAGTCTATATATCATCTCTATTCCTCTAGTCTCTCTATAATCTAGTCTATCTATCATCTCTATTCCTCTAGTCTATCTATCATCTCTTTTCCTCTAGTCTCTCTATCATATATGTTCCTCTAGTCTATCTATCATCTCTATTCCTCTAGTCTATCTATCATCTCTATTCCTCTAGTCTATCTATCATCTCTATTCCTCTAGTCTATCTATCATCTAGTCTATCTATCATCTCTATTCCTCTAGTCTATCTATCATCTCTATTCCTCTAGTCTATCTATCATCTCTATTCCTCTAGTCTATCTATCATCTCTATTCCTCTAGTCTCTCTATCATCTCTATTCCTCTAGTCTATATATCATCTCTATTCCTCTAGTCTCTCTATCATCTAGTCTATCTATCATCTCTATTCCTCTAGTCTATCTATCATCTCTATTCCTCTAGTCTATCTATCATCTCTATTCCTCTAGTCTATCTATCCTCTAGTCTATATATCATATCTATTCCTCTAGTCTCTCTATCATCTAGTCTATCTATCATCTCTATTCCTCTAGTCTATATATCATCTCTATTCCTCTAGTCTATCTATCATCTCTATTCCTCTAGTCTATCTATCATCTCTATTCCTCTAGTCTATCTATCATCTCTATTCCTCTAGTCTATCTATCATCTCTATTCCTCTAGTCTCTCTATCATCTCTATTCCTCTAGTCTATATATCATCTCTATTCCTCTAGTCTCTCTATAATCTAGTCTATCTATCATCTCTATTCCTCTAGTCTATCTATCATCTCTATTCCTCTAGTCTCTCTATCATATATGTTCCTCTAGTCTATCTATCATCTCTATTCCTCTAGTCTATCTATCATCTCTATTCCTCTAGTCTATCTATCATCTCTATTCCTCTAGTCTATCTATCATCTAGTCTATCTATCATCTCTATTCCTCTAGTCTATCTATCATCTCTATTCCTCTAGTCTATCTATCATCTCTATTCCTCTAGTCTCTCTATCATCTCTATTCCTCTAGTCTATATATCATCTCTATTCCTCTAGTCTCTCTATCATCTAGTCTATCTATCATCTCTATTCCTCTAGTCTATCTATCATCTCTATTCCTCTAGTCTATCTATCCTCTAGTCTATATATCATATCTATTCCTCTAGTCTCTCTATCATCTAGTCTATCTATCATCTCTATTCCTCTAGTCTATCTATCATCTATATTCCTCTAGTCTATCTATCATCTCTATTCCTCTAGTCTATCTATCATCTCTATTCCTCTAGTCTATCTATCATCTCTATTCCTCTAGTCTATCTATCATCTCTATTCCTCTAGTCTCTCTATCATCTCTATTCCTCTAGTCTATATATCATCTCTATTCCTCTAGTCTCTCTATCATCTAGTCTATCTATCATCTCTATTCCTCTAGTCTATCTATCATCTCTATTCCTCTAGTCTATCTATCATCTCTATTCCTCTAGTCTATCTATCCTCTAGTCTATATATCATATCTATTCCTCTAGTCTCTCTATCATCTAGTCTATCTATCATCTCTATTCCTCTAGTCTATATATCATCTCTATTCCTCTAGTCTATCTATCATCTCTATTCCTCTAGTCTATCTATCATCTCTATTCCTCTAGTCTATCTATCATCTCTATTCCTCTAGTCTATCTATCATCTCTATTCCTCTAGTCTATCTATCATCTCTATTCCTCTAGTCTATATATCATCTCTATTCCTCTAGTCTCTCTATAATCTAGTCTATCTATCATCTCTATTCCTCTAGTCTATCTATCATCTCTATTCCTCTAGTCTCTCTATCATCTAGTCTATCTATCATCTCTATTCCTCTAGTCTATCTATCATCTCTATTCCTCTAGTCTATCTATCATCTCTATTCCTCTAGTCTATCTATCATCTAGTCTATCTATCATCTCTATTCCTCTAGTCTATCTATCATCTCTATTCCTCTAGTCTATCTATCATCTCTATTCCTCTAGTCTCTCTATCATCTCTATTCCTCTAGTCTATATATCATCTCTATTCCTCTAGTCTCTCTATCATCTAGTCTATCTATCATCTCTATTCCTCTAGTCTATCTATCATCTCTATTCCTCTAGTCTATCTATCCTCTAGTCTATATATCATATCTATTCCTCTAGTCTCTCTATCATCTAGTCTATCTATCATCTCTATTCCTCTAGTCTATCTATCATCTATATTCCTCTAGTCTATCTATCATCTCTATTCCTCTAGTCTATCTATCATATATGTTCCTCTAGTCTATCTATCATTTCTATTCCTCTAGTCTCTCTATCATCTCTATTCCTCTAGTCTCTCTATCATATATGTTCCTCTAGTCTCTCTATCTGTCATCTCTTTTCCTCTGTTTGATATCACATTAGTCTGACTAGTGGATGCTCTCCTCTGCACATGTTCTCCTTCTCATCTCTCACTCCTCAGTCTGTAATTCTCTTGTGTTCTCTTTCTCTCCTTTAAATGCAACTATGGTGTTTTTCACTTCTTTCACTTCATCTGGGTCCTTCTCTCAACCCGCTCTCTCCTGTCCCTCTGTTCTCAATTCAATTCAAGGGGCTTTATTGGCATGGGAAACATATGTTAACATTGCCAAAGCAAATGAGGTAGATAATATACAAAAGTGAAATAAACAATAAAAATGAACAGTAAACATGTAACATACAGAAGTTTCAAAAGAATAAAGACATTTCAAATGTCATATTATGTATATATACAGTGTTGTAACGATGTACCAATGGTTAATGTACAAAAGTGAAAATAAATAAGTGTAAATATGGGTTATATTTACAATGGTGTTTGTTCTTCACTGGTTGCCCTTTTCTTGTCTCTTTTGGTGAAAGGTATCTGTCTCTCACTCTGTCTCTCCCTCCCTCTCCCCCTCTCTATCTCCCCTTCCCCCGCATATCACTCTTCCTCACACTGCTGTCTCTCTCTTTATCTTTGGTATATGGTATATGTCTCTCCTTATCTCTTTCTCTATCTCCCTCCTTCTCTCCCCCCCTTTCCCACCCCATCTCTCTAGCTGAGTTCCTCGCCCAATTTGTTTTGTTTTTAGACTTTGATAAATTGTTAGCGATAATTGTGTGTCTCTGTTTTTAAGTGTGTAACTCAAAGCCATTTGAATAATCAAAATCCCCTCCCTCACTGCCGCCTTCTCCCACCTTCTCCATCTCTCTCTCTCTCTCTCTCTCCAGGTGTGGAGGAGACGAGCTGTGTGCCCAGGCCTCAGTGTCCCAGTGAGTGTACTTGTCTGGAGACCGTGGTACGCTGCAGTAACAAACACCTCCGTGCACTGCCCAAAGGCATCCCCAGAAACGTCACCGAGCTGTGAGTTCCTCCGCAGAACATCAAACATTTCAATTATAAAATGTTTGTGATGAAATTAGGTTTAACTTTATGGACATGAGCAGATTGTAACATTGTAGTCAAGACAGAAAGATAGAGACAGGCAGAAAGTGAGAGACAGGCAGAAAGTGAGAGACAGGCAGAAAGTGAGAGACAGGCAGAAAGAGAGAGATAGACAGAAAGAGAGGAAAATGTTGTAGTTGTTCTCTCAGACATTCCTGTCTGCTCCCAGAGGCCCCCAGGCCTAACACTGATGTCACTCTCTCTATGAGGCCCAAGGACTGTGTGGTCCCCAGCAGCAAGAGCACATTTTAATGAGAAAGTTTTGTTGGGATGGGTCTGAACTTTCCTCCACTTCTCCACGGGGTACACACACACACACACACACACACACACACACACACACACACACACACACACACACACACACACACACACACACACACACACACACACACACACACACACACACACACACACACAGGCTGTCATTGTCGTAGCAGGTGTGACCAGGTGTCCCATGCTTTCATCTGAGAGTGTGCTGCTCCAACACTGTCATTAATGAAACTACTGTAACCCTTGCACACACACACACACACACACACACACACACACACACACACACACACACACACACACACACACCATCTTTAGCCATATAATGCTCCACCGTTATTACTCCATGCCCCCACCTCTCAACACTCACACACACTGTCATTACCCCATCACCTTCACCTCCGTGAGGGCCTCTTTGCCCTCAGGGCAGCATAGAACAATAGCAGAAGACCTCAATGTTCCAGTAGAGATTTATGTGGGGGGTGGGAGTGTGTCCATGGTAGTTACACTCTTTTCCCTTTGACAGCAGAGGGAGGGGAAGATAGTTAGAGAAGGGTGTGGGTGGAGGCAGGGGAGGGTGGATGAGATAGGTAGAGAGGGGTGTGGGTGGAGGCAGGGTGGAGGAGATAGGTAGAGAGGGGTGTGGGTGGAGGCAGGGGAGGGTGGATGAGATAGGTAGAGAGGGGTGTGGGTGGAGGCAGGGTGGATGAGATAGGTAGAGAGGGGTATGGGTGGAGGCAGGGTGGAGGAGATAGGTAGAGAAGGGTGTGGGTGGAGGCAGGGGAGGGTGGATGAGATAGGTAGAGAGGGGTGTGGGTGGAGGCAGGGTGGATGAGATAGGTAGAGAGGGGTATGGGTGGAGGCAGGGTGGAGGAGATAGGTAGAGAGGGGTGTGGGTGGAGGCAGGGTGGAGGAGATAGGTAGAGAGGGGTGTGGGTGGAGGCAGGGTGGAGGAGATAGGTAGAGAGGGGTGTGGGTGGAGGCAGGGTGGAGGAGATAGGTAGAGAGGGGTGTGGGTGGAGGCAGGGTGGAGGAGATAGGTAGAGAGGGGTGTGGGTGGAGGCAGGGTGGAGGAGATAGGTAGAGAGGTGGTGTGGGTGGAGGCAGGGTGGAGGAGATAGGTAGTGAGGGGTGTGGGTGGAGGCAGGGTGGAGGAGATAGGTAGAGAGGGGTGTGGGTGGAGCCAGGGTGGAGGAGATAGGTAGAGAGGGGTGTGGGTGGAGGCAGGGTGGAGGAGATAGGTAGAGAGGGGTGTGGGTGGAGGCAGGGTGGAGGAGATAGGTAGAGAGGGGTGTGGGTGGAGGCAGGGTGGAGGAGATAGGTAGAGAGGGGTGTGGGTGGAGGCAGGGTGGAGGAGATAGGTAGAGAGGGGTGTGGGTGGAGGAGTGGTGGGACATTGCTACTATCTGACAGGGGGTTGTTATGGTTAGTGGTCTGGCCTTTCTCTCTCTGTGGCTTTAGAAAGGCCTGAGCTCTGAATGCTGCCATTTCACACAAGTATTAAAGGCTGAATGTCTGTCTGTCTCTGCACAGGTATCTAGATGGGAACCAGTTCAGCGTGGTGCCAAAGGAACTGTCTACCTTCAAATACCTCCAGTTAGTGTGAGTGTGTCTTCCTGACCAGCCGTTAAATGTACCTGGTGTTATTTGTCAGTGTGTAATTTAACGGTGTGTTCTGTCTCGTCCAGAGATCTGAGTAACAACAAGATCAACTCTCTAACCAACTCTTCATTCTCCAACATGAGCCAGCTCACCACACTGTAAGCACTGATCAGTCCACCTGTCCACTATGAGAGCACTGAACACACAATCACAACTCTGGTTTTCCAGGATGTGTTTTAACATGAGGGATTGATGACACGGTATAATCACTGTTTCTTACTCATTCCAGGATCCTGAGTTACAACTCTCTGCGCTGCATCCCCAGTCTGGCCTTTGGTGGACTGCGCTCCCTTCGACTACTGTGAGCACCTTCTCCTATCCCATCTCTGTGTGCATGCCTGTGGGGGGGTTTGTTTTTTGTGCGTGTGTTCATGTACTCTTTGTAAAATTGTGTGTGTGTGCGTGTGTGCGTGTGTGCGTGTGTGCGCGTGCGTGCGTGCGTGCGTGTGTGCGTGCGTGCGTGTGTGTGTGTGTGTGTGTGTGTGTGTTGGTGAGGCTGTGTGGTTGTAGAGGACAGAGCAGATGTTGAGAATTGTAGAGCTGTTCTGGACACTATAAACAGCTAGGGCATCTCAGAAGACACACACCACCCAGTCCAGTCTAGCCCAGTCCAGCTCAGCTCAGCCCAGCCCAGTCCAGCCCTAACACCTCTTATCCTACAAATATCCATATTGAAGTCTTGTCCTCTACTTTCTACACGGTAGTGAAAGACGGTTGAGGAAGTTTTGGTGATCAGGCTGCAAAAAAACTTTCAACTTGTTTGTAAAATAAAAAGCACGAATATATCATCCTGTCAAAATGCTATATTACTAATATATGATGTTTCATGGATCAGTGCATCTGCAAACATTTTGCCTAAGTGACTGTACATGGAATGGACTGAGGGATGATGCAAGTCTGCTTTGCTGCCAATGATACAGTCACTCCTTTACTCCAACTGTAATTGAAACACAGCAACGTTATGGGAGAGAGAGACAAAGGAGAGACCTAGACAAAATATGTCTGGCTCGAGGGAGAGAAGTGAGGGGGGGGGGGGGAGAGAGAGAGAGAGAGAGAAAGGGAGAGATGGGAAACAGTGAAGCCTAGGCCAAGTTGTCACTGTTCCTCTCTAGCAATTTGGGGAAACTAAAAAGCCATCTGCCGTGTACAACGGCTCAATGGAGAGAGAGAGAGAGAGAGAGAGAGAGAGAGAGAGAGAGAGAGAGTCAACCAGAGACAGAGAGAGAGAGAGAGAGAGAGAGAGAGTCAGCCAGAGACAGAGAGAGAGAGAGAGAGAGAGAGAGAGAGAGAGAGAGTCAGCCAGAGACAGAGAGAGAGAGAGTCAGCCAGAGACAGATGGAGAGGTTAGTATTATGGACTGTATGCAATGGAGTGTGTGAGCTTGAATCTTATTTACAACACAAGACTTAGCCTTGTTAGCCCTTTTAGCTAAAGCCTTTAGCTCAGGGAGCTAACACAAGTCTTCAAGCCTCAAGTCAAGGTTACTTATCAGGGAGCTAATGCAAGTCTTCAAGCCTCAAGTCAAGGTTACTTATCAGGGTGCTAATGCAAGTCTTCAAGCCTCAAGTCAAGGTTACTTATCAGGGTGTTAACGCAAGTCTTCAAGCCTCAAGTCAAGGTTACTTATCAGGGTGCTAACGCAAGTCTTCAAGCTTCAAGTCAAGGTTACTTATCAGGGTGTTAACGCAAGTCTTCAAGCCTCAAGTCAAGGTTACTTATCAGGGAGCTAACGCAAGTCTTCAAGCCTCAAGTCAAGGTTACTTATCAGGGTGCTAACGCAAGTCTTCAAGCCTCAAGTCAAGGTTACTTATCAGGGTGCTAACGCAAGTCTTCAAGCCTCAAGTCAAGGTTACTTATCAGGGAGCTAACGCAAGTCTTCAAGCCTCAAGTCAAGGTTACTTATCAGGGAGCTAACGCAAGTCTTCAAGCCTCAAGTCAAGGTTACTTATCAGGGAGCTAACGCAAGTCTTCAAGCCTCAAGTCAAGGTTACTTATCAGGGAGCTAACGCAAGTCTTCAAGCCTCAAGTCAAGGTTACTTATCAGGGAGCTAACGCAAGTCTTCAAGCCTCAAGTCAAGGTTACTTATCATGGTGCTAACGCAAGTCTTCAAGCCTCAAGTCAAGGTTACTTATCAGGGTGCTAACGCAAGTCTTCAAGCCTCAAGTCAAGGTTACTTATCAGGGAGCTAACGCAAGTCTTCAAGCCTCAAGTCAAGGTTACTTATCAGGGAGCTAACGCAAGTCTTCAAGCCTCAAGTCAAGGTTACTTATCAGGGAGCTAACGCAAGTCTTCAAGCCTCAAGTCAAGGTTACTTATCAGGGAGCTAACGCAAGTCTTCAAGCCTCAAGTCAAGGTTAATTATCATGCAAAGGCAGTTCAGCAGCAGACTTGTCAGACATCCAAGTGTTTTACCAGGCAGTCTTTCACTGCTCACAACAAAGAACTACACAAAGCTGCTTTTTACTGCAGAATAAGAGTCAGCCTCCATGATCATTAGGAAACACAAAGCCTTGGTCCTGTTTTTACCAGCAGAATCACAGTGCAGCTGAATGATCATTAGTTCATACTGTATTTCAGCTTCCAGCCGCTGTCTTTGATCTTAATGAAGCTATATGACCGTGACTGCTGGTACATTTCACTCACGCGCCATATAAGTCTGCTTCATTTGTAACTTATACCCTATGTTAGTATGCAGACACCCCCTCACACACACATGAACACACACACACACTCCTCCTCTCTGTCTAGGACCACCCTATTGTCTCAGTTGAACAGGAGTCAGAAATGAAACAGAAAACTTTGATGTCTTTACTGCTGGTCTGATCAATCAAATCCCTCCTATAAAATGTCAATTGGTACCTGGCTCTTTCTTTTCTGAAAGGGAGGAGGGATAGAGAGGCTGAGACAGAAAGTGTCTCAGGCGAGACGTTTAATAGTTTTAACTGTAAGACTCTAAAAGGGGTTCAGAGTTCAAAGTTGGCAGGTTTTAGTGTCCCCTTCACAGAAAGCACACTGAGGTGCCAAAAGTTTCATTATAACACACACACACACACACACACACACACACACACACACACACACACACACACACACACACACACCCTTCGGCTTTACAGACTAGTAAAGACATTTAGGAATCATTAGTGCACACAGCTTCAAACAGGCGAAGGGTCTGGGTCTGGCATGGATGTGGTTTGGTGTGTGTGTGTGTGTGTGCGTGTGCGTGTGTGCGTATGTGTGTGTGTGTGTGTGTATATATGCGTGTGTGTGCGTGTGTCTGTGCCTGTGTATGATGTTTATTGTGGTTTTGGATAAGGATTAATAAGCTGCTAATTGGCCTGCTGGGTATTAGGTGTGTGTGTGTGTGTGTGTGTGTGTGTGTGTGCGTGCGTGCGTGCGTGCGTGCGTGCGTGCGTGCTTGCGTGCGTGTTGGGTATTAGGTGTGTGTGTGCGTGCGTGCGTGCGTGCGTGTTGGGTATTAGGTGTAAAGGGTGTGTGTCAAGACAGTGCCAGGGTGTGGCCAAGAAGTGTGGGGTGAGAAAGATAAATTGAGAGAAAAAGAGAGATTTCAGAACTGAGGTAAAGGAAGCGACATGAAAAAGGGAGGCCAGGAGAGCAGTGTGTTAGTAAAGATCATGTTTCTGTAACAGAGACTCCCTGGCTCCGCTCCTCCCCTCTCAACTCTCTCTCTCTCTCTCTGAGACAGTGCTACTGGCCAACTGCCCACTGCAAATCTTTCTCCTGCCCATACCCTCACCCATAACCCCCTGCCTTGGTAAGGGGTATAAGTGTTCAGTCAGCCAGGGCTATAGCGTATGAGGGTTAGAGTGGATACATTAAAGGAGTGCACAGAGCTAGCTAGGGGTTAGTACAGTACATGTTCTATCTTAATTTGACCATGTTTCTCACAACAGGAAAATAATCCTATAGAAACAGGAAATGTGAATTATTACGTGGATTATAATTAATGGACACTTTTGTAGGGGTTGGTATATTTTCGGGATAAATCAAGTCTGCCACTTTAAAGTGGAAATTACAAACATTAGAAGTCTTTTAAAAACTTGAATACCAAACAATTAGCATTTTATGCCGCGCAGGCAAATTAGCTTCAACAAGAGTGATCAAATTAAGATAGCGCATCTGTACTGAACAGGAAGGTATAGTAATACTATAGTTTGGTCAGTAGCCAAGGGTATTAGAACTAGGTATCTGGTCTTCAGCCAAAGAGACTGAGACTGTTGCTAATGTCCTGACAAAATAGTACAGCCATATTATTTTACTGCCATTAAAGCCCTGTGTTTACTGCCATTAAGCCTTGTGTGTGTGTGTGTGTGTGTGTGTGTGTGTGTGTGTGTGTGTGTGTGTGTGTGTGTGTGTGTGTGTGTGTGTGTGTGTGTGTGTGTGTGTGTGTGTGTGTGTGTGTGTGTGCGCGCATGTGCTTTGTTTTTATCTATGCATAGTCACTTTACAAATTACCTCGACTAAATTATCTCGTACATACCCCCTGTATATAGCCTCATTATTGTTATGTCATTTTCTTGAGTCACTTTTTGATTTGATTCAATTTTTTTACTTCAGTTTATTTAGTAAATATTTTCTTAACTCTATTTCTTGAACTGCGTTGTTGGTTAAGGGCTTGTAGGTTTGCATTTCACTGTAAGGTCTACACCTGTTGTATTCGGCGTATGTGACAAATACAATTTGATTTGATATCTATCGGTTAGCCCAGTGGCTCATCACCCAAACCCCTCATTGAAAGACGAGGACGGAAGCAGCCCTGGCACTGGGACACTGACAGACCCATTCGCCCCCACCCCCACCCCCACTCCAGGCAGCAAATCAAAATCAAATCAAAGTTTATTGGGCGAGTACACAGATTTGCAGATGTTATCGCAGGTGCAGCGAAATGCTATTACCTAGCAATAACAATAAATACAAATACATACATAATCCAGAAAAAAAATCTAAAATAGAAGTTATATAGGATGAGCCATGACTTAAATACATTACATATACTGAGTGTACAAAACATTAAGAACACCTGCTCTTTCCATGACATAGACTGACCAGGTGAATCCAGGTGAAATCTATGATCCCTTATTTATGTCACTTGTTAATTCCACTTCAACTCAATATTAGGAAGCTATTCTTAATTTTTTGTGCACTCAGTGTACATATGAAGTGGGTAAAACAGTATGTAAACATTATTAAAGTGACCGGTGTTCAATGACTATGTACATAGGGCAGCAGTCTCTCAGGTGCAGGGTAGAGTACCGGGTGGTAGCCGCTACAACAGTCACTAAGAACTGTTCAGAAGTTCTAACTCCCCCTTCGCTCGCTCACAGACCCCCCCTCATCTACCCTCACTGCCCCCCTTTAACTGTCAGAACCCTAGCACCCTGTCTGGTAATCACAGCCTAGGCACTCTGCTCAGTACTCAGTTCAGTAACCCAACACCAGCCACTCTGGATTCCACTGCAGCCCTATGTCTGTCTCTGCCAGCCAGCCCTGAGCCCCACATAACAGACACAGAGCCAACCTTTCCCCTGCCCAGACCTGCTGCAGAGAAACAGACAGTAAAGCTGCAGTCATTAGAGAGAGAAGTGTAGCTAACTGATTCACACGGGAGCTCTCTCCATGCACTCCTCTTTCCCTGTAGACCTCAGGGCCTCTGCAACTGTAACTCTAACATAACGACCCTGCATTGTCAGACTACAGAAACTTCTGAACAAATCTCGACGCAGTCGACTTTATCAAATTGTGATGTGACATTTAGGCTGTTTGAACAGAACGGTGGGAGCAGATCTAGTTGAATCCTAATCACCTCCCACTCTGTCTGTCGTCTCTAAGGTCTCTCCATGGCAACGAGATCTCCGAGCTTCCTGACGGCATCTTCAGTGACGTGGCCTCTCTGTCTCACCTGTGAGTACACACACGCACACACATGAACGCACAGGAGCATGCCCAATACACTCAAACAGACACACATGCATACACCTTTCACACACACAAAGAAGTACACACACACATATTCATCAAACACACTCTTCTAAAGCAACACCAGCATCAATAAAACATATCACATATAAACAGAAGCATCTTGTTTGTTACCATCTGCTTGCCCCTACTGTACCACCCACTTTCTGAAGACTAGCCACACACACACACACACACACACAGAGGTGGTCTGGGCTGGTAGTGTGTCTGTCAGGGGGATGGTGGCTAACAGTAGTCCGTCACTAGAGCTGTTTGGTGGGCTTCATATCCGCTGAACTCCCCTGGTCAGCCACAGAGCTGCGGTGATGCTACACACCCCTCCACTGTGACGTCACCAAAACAAACACACACACACACACACACACACACCTTGTAGGTTTCATAACATTCTTTGCAGTCTGTGGGCTTTGAAGGGAAGTTTGTGTGTGTGTGTGTGTGTGTGTGTGTGTGTGTGTGTGTGTGTGTGTGTGTGTGTGTGTGTGTGTGTGTGTGTGTGTGTGTGTGTGTGTGTGTGTGTGTGTGTGTGTGTGTGTGTGTGTGTGTGTGGTAGCATTCGTGTCCATCAGCATGTTTGTGTGTGTTTGTACGTAACTTTTGGAGGTTGAAGCAGATCTTTACTCCCAGTGGGGTCCAGGTTGTCTGTCATGTCAAAGCCATCAGCTGTAAATCAATAGGTCTATCCATGTCAGGAGCACAGAGGGCAAGGGAGGAGAGAGGGGTGGAGAAGGAGAGAGAGGGATGGAGAAGGAGAGAGGGATGGAGAAGGAGAGAGGGATGGAGAAGGAGAGAGGGATGGAGAAGGAGAGAGAGAGGTAGAGAAGGAGAGAGGGATGGAGAAGGAGAGAGGGATGGAGAAGGAGAGAGAGAGATGGAGAAGGAGAGAGAGGGATGGAGAAGGAGAGAGAGAGGTGGAGAAGGAGAGAGGGATGGAGAAGGAGAGAGGGATGGAGAAGGAGAGAGAGAGATGGAGAAGGAGAGAGAGGGATGGAGAAGGAGAGAGAGGGATGGAGAAGAAAAGAGAGGAATGGAGAAGGAGAGAGGGGTGGAGAAGGAGAGAGAGAGATGGAGAAGGAGAGAGAGGGATGGAGAAGGAGAGAGAGGGATGGGAGAAGAGGAAATAAGACGACAGAAGAGAGTGCTGTGAAGAGAAGGAGAGAGAGGGATGGAGAAGGAGAGAGAGGGATGGAGAAGAGGAAATAAGACGACAGAAGAGAGTGCTGTGAAGAGAAGGAGAGAGGGATGGAGAAGGAGAGAGAGGGATGGGAGAAGAGGAAATAAGACGACAGAAGAGAGTGCTGTGAAGAGAAGGAGAGAGGGATGGAGAAGGAGAGAGAGGGATGGAGAAGGAGAGAGAGGGATGGGAGAAGAGGAAATAAGACGACAGAAGAGAGTGCTGTGAAGAGAAGGAGAGAGGAATGGGAGGGGTATACATGGGAGGATAAGAAGAAGAAATGGTAGAGGAGAGATATTGCAGGGAGGTAAAGAGAGAAAGATCTAGAGAAGCTTGTGGGGGTTCCTTGTCTTTGTCTATCATTGATCCACAGTCAAGTGCCTTTCATGTTAGCAGATGTCAGATATCAGCTATTGGACTGGCTTGAAACACGAGCCTGTGGTTCTGGGTAATGGAGCAGCATCGATCAGGCAGTGTGTGTGACTGTGCGTCACTGTGCCTGTATGCATGTTTTTCTACAGCATTGATTCAGAAGTAGCCATGACTAGTTGTGTTAAGTTCCCTTTTAGCAACTCAATTTCTCCTCATTTGTCTACACTTTGTATCAACAATTCAACATTTGTTCTCCTTTCTCTACTTTCAAATGCCCCCCCCCCCTCCCCAAGTATGTCAAATAACTTATCCAACAGCAATGTAATCAGAGATAGCGTTCTGCAAACTTTTCAAGAAGCAGAGGCATAGCTTGTTGGTCCTTTCTAGAAGAGAGAGACTAAGGGGAATTTTCTGACCAGCCCAATTGACAGCCTGAATAGCCAACATCTGACCTTAACCGTAACTAACCCTAACTTTAACATCTATAACTGACCTTTACCTTACTCTAAACGTAACTAACCCTAACTTTAACATCTATAACTGACCTTTACCTTACTCTAACCATAACCAAACCCCTAACTTTAACATCTATAACTGACCTTTACCTTACTCTAACTGTAACTAACCCTAACTTTAACATCTATAACTGACCTTTACCTTACTCTAACCATAACCAAACCCCTAACTTTAACATCTATAACTGACCTTTACCTTACTCTAACTGTAACTAACCCTAACTTTAACATCTATAACTGAACTTTACCTTACTCTAACCGTAACTAACCCTAACTTTAACATCTATAACTGACCTTTACCTTACTCTAACCATAACCAAACCCCTAACTTTAACATCTATAACTGACCTTTACCTTACTCTAACCGTAACTAACCCTAACTTTTAACATCTATAACTGACCTTTACCTTACTCTAACTGTAACTAACCCTAACTTTAACATCTATAACTGACCTTTACCTTACTCTAACCATAACCAAACCCCTAACTTTAACATCTATAACTGACCTTTACCTCACTCTAA
This sequence comes from Salmo trutta, assembly GCF_901001165.1. Taxonomy (NCBI): domain Eukaryota; kingdom Metazoa; phylum Chordata; class Actinopteri; order Salmoniformes; family Salmonidae; genus Salmo; species Salmo trutta. The sequence goes on along the minus strand of NC_042974.1, from coordinate 48,001,342 downwards.
CCGTAACTAACCCTAACTTTAACATCTATAACTGACCTTTACCTTACTCTAACCATAACCAAACCCCTAACTTTAACATCTATAACTGACCTTTACCTCACTCTAACCGTAACTAACCCTAACTTTAACATCTATAACTGACCTTTACCTTACTCTAACCATAACCAAACCCCTAACTTTAACATCTATAACTGACCTTTATCTCACTCTAACCGTAACTAACCCTAACTTTAACATCTATAACTGACCTTTACCTTACTCTAACTGTAACTAGCCCTAACTTTAACCCTAAACCTAAGCATAACCTTAACCTAATTTTAACCAATTTGAAAATGAAGTATCGTTTCTCTTTCTAGAAGTACTGTGCCTTAACAGTTGAGAATGTAGCTCTCTGTGTTATCTGAAGGACGGGAGAGACACCTGCTGGTCAGATAGTGCCACTACATCTAGTGAACCTCAGCCTTCATGAGACTCTGAGACTCATCCTTATTTCTGTCATGTTTAATTGATTGATTAATTCCTCAAGGTGATTGATACCAACCCTCTGACTGACCCATACCTGTCCCTGACCCTTAACCTCTGACCCCTCTCCCTCAGGGCAATTGGTGCCAACCCTCTGTACTGTGACTGCCGTCTACGCTGGCTGTCTGATTGGGTGAAGACGGGATACAAGGAACCTGGCATCGCCCGCTGTGCCGGACCGACGGGCATGGAGGGCAAGCTGCTGCTCACCACCCCTGCCAAGAAGTTTGAGTGTCACGGTGAGATGGATTCATTCATTTTGTTTAATAAGGAACCGGTTAGCTGTTCTCTCAAAGACCTAGCATCTTTTCACTTCTCATCAGTCCATGTCTCATGATAATGCCTGTGTAGATCCAGCTGTACTGTATACTTCAAAACTAAATGAACTGGAAAGGTAAGCATCATGTAAAGTAATACAATGTGTGTGTGTAGGTGAGGTGGACAGTGGCGTCCTGGCCAAGTGTAACCCGTGCCTGTCCAGTCCGTGTGTCAACCAGGGGATCTGTCACAGTGATCTGGTGGAGATTTACAGGTGCAGCTGTCCTCCTGGATTCAAGGTGAGATGTCACATTAACCCTTTACCTACAGGCTGGGCAGGCTTCTGTTCCAGCCCCGCTCTAACACTTACTTATCGACTTTGTGGCTGTTGATGTTTGTGACAAGACCTCTCCACTTCTAAAGCCTGTTTTCAGGATGTGCAGGATTTTATTCCAGCCCGGATTTAACACACCTGACTCAATTCATGAAAAATCATTAACTTGAAATTCAATGAGAGACGTTCACTTGATGCATGTAATCAGTTTGTTCACAGATACTGGAGCTCTCTGGGAGCAGAGTTGGTTGGTGACCATCGCTCTTTTCTGTTTGTCTGCAGGGTAGGAACTGTGAGACTGCTCTGAACGTCTGTGTCAGTAACCCCTGTGCAAATGGGGGCACCTGCCAACTAAACAAGGAGGAGGAGGAGGCCTACAGCTGTGCCTGTCCCCTTGGTTTTGAAGGTCCTACCTGCCAGACCAACATGGATGACTGTGAAGACAACGACTGTGAAAACGGAGCTAACTGTGTAGATGGTGTCAACAACTATACCTGCCTCTGTCCTCCTTACTACACCGGTAACACATTTACATATTCCACTAGACCAGCCTATCACATTTGAGTGTGCCTATTATGGTTGACTTTTACATCCTTTGCTTTACTTTGGTATGTAAATGTAATGTATCTCTCTCTCTCCAGGGGAGATGTGTGAGGAGATGGAGGATGTGTGTGCTCCAGGTGTCAGTCCGTGTCAACACCAGTCTACCTGTCTCATCAGCTCTACTGGACCTCAGTGAGTACACAATGTCAACCTGTGTGTGTGTGTGTGTGTGTGTGTGTGTGTGTGTGTGTGTGTGTGTGTGTGTGTGTGTGCTTGCGTGCGTGCGTGCTTGACTTGAAGATTTGTGTTGGTACCCAGACTTAGGCTTTAGCTCAGTGAGCTACCGTTAACATGAACATTTGTGTGTGTGTTGCAGGTGTGTGTGTTCTCCGGGCTACGTCGGTGATGACTGCAGTGTGGACTATGATGACTGTGAGGAGAATCGCTGTCAGAACGGAGCTCAGTGTGTCGACCAACTCAACGGATACTCCTGCTCCTGCCTCGACGGCTACAGGTCAGCTACTCACACACCTTACAACTCACACACCTTACAACTCACACACCTTACAACTCACACACCTTACAACTCACACACCTTACAACTCACACACACCTTACAACTCACACACACCTTACAACTCACACACCTTACAACTCACACACCTTTACAACTCACACACCTTACAACTCACACACACCTTACAACTCACACACCTTACAACTCACACACCTTACAACTCACACACCTTACAACTCACACACCTTACAACTCACACACACCTTACAACTCACACACCTTACAACTCACACACCTTTACAACTCACACACCTTACAACTCACACACACCTTACAACTCACACACCTTACAACTCACACACCTTACAACTCACACACCTTACAACTCACACACCTTACAACTCACACACACCTTACAACTCACACACCTTACAACTCACACACCTTTACAACTCACACACCTTACAACTCACACACACCTTACAACTCACACACCTTACAACTCACACATCTTACAACTCACACACCTTACAACTTACACACCTTACAACTCACACACACCTTAGAACTCTCACACACCTTACAACTCACACACACCTTAGAACTCACACACACCTTACAACTCACACACACCTTAGAACTCACACACACCTTAGAACTCACACACACCTTACAACTCACACACACCTTACAACTCACACACCTTATCAACCCTTACAACTCACACACCTTACAACTCACACACCTTACAACTCACACACCTTACAACTCACACACCTTACAACTCACACACACCTTACCACTCACACACCTTACAACTCACACACCTTACAACTCACACACACCTTACAACTCACACACCTTAGAACTCACACACACCTTAGAACTCACACACACCTTACAACTCACACACACCTTACAACTCACACACACCTTACAACTCACACACCTTACAACTCACACACCTTACAACTCACACACCTTACAACTCACACACCTTACAACTCACACACACCTTAGAACTCACACACACCTTACAACTCACACACCTTACAACTCACACACCTTACAACTCACACACCTTACAACTCACACACCTTACAACTCACACACCTTACAACTCACACACACCTTAGAACTCACACACACCTTACAACTCACACACCTTACAACTCACACACCTTACAACTCACACACACCTTAGAACTCACACACACCTTACAACTCACACACCTTACAACTCACACACACCTTACCACTCACACTCCTTACAACTCACACACCTTACAACTCACACACACCTTACAACTCACACACACCTTACAACTCACACACCTTAGAACTCACACACACCTTACAACTCACACACCTTACAACTCACACACACCTTACAACTCACACACCTTACAACTCACACACCTTAGAACTCACACACACCTTACCACTCACACACCTTACAACTCACACACCTTAGAACTCACACACCTTACAACTCACACACACCTTACATCTCACACACACCTTACAACTCACACACACCTTACAACTCACACACACCTTACAACTCACACACACCTTAGAAATCACACACACCTTACAACTCACACACACCTTACAACTCACACACCTTAGAACTCACACACACCTTACAACTCACACACACCTTAGAACTCACACACACCTTAGAACTCACACACACCTTACAACTCACACACACCTTAGAACTCACACACACCTTAGAACTCACACACACCTTACAACTCACACACACCTTAGAACTCACACACCTTAGAACTCACACACACCTTAGAACTCACACTCTCTCTCTCTCTCGCTCTCTCCTCCCAACCCCCGCCCTCCCACAGTGGTCAGTTGTGTGAGGTGCCCTCCTTCCCGCGGTCTCTGTGTGACCTGGCAGACTGCCAGAACGATGCCCCATGTGTGGAGCGGGCAGGCCGGGCACTGTGCCAGTGTCTTCCTGGGTTCGGAGGGCCTCGCTGTGAGAAGCTGGTCAGTGTTAACTTCGTAGACAGAGACTCCTACCTGCTTCTCTCTGACCTCAAGAACTGGCCCCAGGCTAACATCACACTGCAGGTATCTAACATCTCACTACAGGTACTGTAACACACACTCACAGGCTAAATGTGTACACAGTGCACACGCACACGCTCACGCACACACACACACACACACACACACACACACACACAGCTTATACAGTGCAGGTACTGAATCAGCAATTCAACAGGCATGTGTTTGAGATCCATGCATGTACAGTATCTTAGACTTTTGGACTGTATTGTCAAAGGGAAATTTGCAAGAATATTTGAGTTACGTACAAGGATCTCAAGTTAACGTTCAGTCTTTGTAACTAATGTAGGACATGATGTCATATCATATCATCACAATATATGCTATTATATTGTGATATCTGCCCCCAGGTGTCGACAGCGGAGGACAACGGTATCCTGCTGTATAATGGGGACAACGACCACATCGCCGTAGAGCTGTTCCAGGGTCACGTTAAGGTCAGCTACGACCCTGGCAGCCTGCCTGGACATGCTATCTATAGGTAAACACACACATAAGAACACACACACACATACACACAGACACACACACACACACACACACATACACACACACACACACACACACACACATACACACACACACATACACACATACACACAGACACATACACACAGACACATACACACAGACACATACACACACACACATACACACAGAAACATACACGCACACACATACACACAGACACATACACACACACACACACACACACACACAGACACATACACACAGACAAATGCACACACACACACACACACACATACAGACACATACACACAGACACACACATATACATAAGTGCAAGAGTAACATTTTAACAGCAACCCCTGTATATTTCTCTCTCTTTCTCCCTCCCTCGCTCTGTCTACAGTACTGAGACGATCAACGACGGTCAGTTCCACACGGTGGAGCTGGTGACCATTGACCAGATGGTGAACCTGTCCATCGACGGGGGTCTCCCCACCACCATGGACAGCCTGAGGGGGGTCCGGCCCCTCAACGGGGAGGCTCCGCTATACGTGGGGGGTAGGGGCCCTCTCCAGAACACACCTACTTCCTCCTCCTCTGCTGCAGGCACTACAACTACTACACTACTGTCAATGTCACCACCCCCACCGCAACCCAACCCCAACCCAACCCCCACCCCCAACCCACCACCACAACCACCACCACAACCAACCCCCACCCCCCAACCCACCATCCCAACCCCCAACCACCACCCCAACCCCAACCCAACCCCCAACCACCACCCCCACCACAACCAACCCCCACCCCCCAACCCAACCCCCACCACAACCAACCCCCAACCACCACACCCCAACCCACCACCACAACCACCACCACAACCAACCCCCACCCCAACCCCCAACCACCACCCCAACCCCAACCACCACCCCAACCACCACCCCAACCCCAACCACCAGCCCAACCCCCAACCACCACCCCAACCACCACCCCAACCCCCAACCACCACCCCAACCCCAACCACCACCCCAACCACCACCCCAACCCCAACCACCACCCCAACCCCCAACCCCAACCACCAGCCCAACCCCCAACCACCACCCCAACCACCACCCCAACCCCCAACCACCACCCCAACCACCACCCCCAACCACCACCCCAGCCCCCAACCACCACCCCAACCCCAACCACCACCCCAACCCCCAACCAACCCCCAACCACCACCCCAACCACCACCCCAACCCCCAACCACCACCCCAACACCACCCCAACCCCCCCATCCCAAAACCCCAACCACCACCCCAACCCCCAACCCCAACCACCACCCCAACCACCACCCCAACCCCCAACCACCGCAAACGAGCTATATCCCGATCCAATCCTGCAACCTATCCAACTCCAATCCTCAATCCACCCAGTCCATCCCCCACTACGACTGTGTTTGTTAGAGCACTCCAGCATACACACAATATACACACACACACACACACACACACACACACACACACACACACACACACACACACACACACACACACACTTGCATACACATATACTGTAGGTAAACACCCCTATAAAGCCACACACTCCTGCCTGACAATGGTGCTATTACATATAAAGCCATACACAATCAGCAACACAATGTACTAATATAGTAATATATAGCCCCTGTCCTTCGGCCCTATGAGCATCACCCCTTAATGCCCACAGTATTCAGGATACATACAGTATTCAGGATACATACAGTATTCAGGATACATACAGTATTCAGGATACATACAGTATTCAGGATACATACAGTATTCAGGATACATACAGTATTCCTAACATATAATACATCACATAGTCTTCTATTCTATTTCAGTGATCCTTATAAAACACACTCCTATAGGACCCTATCTCTGTCCTACCAGACACAGTCTTCACTCTGGATATGTGGCGTGGTTTATTGGCATGGATCATCATTTTCCTGGTTTCTTTTCTTCACCTGTACAACTTATACTCTGTAACCCGACTGGCCGTTCTTGGTATCAAAGCATTGATTGTTGAAACAGAATTGATCTGATATCAGAAATGCCTGTGTGTTCAGAGTATGTGATGTGATGTCTTGGTGTGGTGCTGTACTGTGCTGTGGTGTATGTTTGTGACTGTATAGAAGAGTACACATCAGCCAATACCCCTTCTCCTTTTCACTGTCCTCTGTTTCAAAGACTCTGTGCCTCATATACTGTCATTTCAGAATTGAATTAGTGTCAAACCACTATTATATCAGAGAAACTCTTGAATTGAAAATATTCAAATGTAAATAATTATATCCAGTTGCATATGTCTCTTTGAAAAAGCCTCTTCCTTCATTCCATATCAGTCTCTTGTTAACGGCTTCTCTGTTTTCCTGTTCTCCACTCTCATACATCTCTAACCAACATCTCCCTTCTTCCTCCTATCTCTCCTCCCCCTCCTATCCTCCATCTCTCAGGTATGCCCGTGGATGTCCACTCGGCAGCCTTCCGGCTCTGGCAGATCCAGAATGGCTCCAGTTTCCACGGCTGCATCCAGAACCTGTATATTAACAACGAGCTGCAGGACTTCACTAAGACCCAGATGAAGCCGGGCGTGGTGCCAGGCTGTGAACCTTGTAGGAAGATCTACTGCCTGCATGGTATCTGCCAGCCGGACGGGGCACAGGGACCAGTCTGCCACTGCCAGCCGGGCTGGAACGGACCACACTGTGACCAGCCGGCCACCAACCCATGCCAGGGCAGCAAGTAAGTACAAACTCACTGGGGTTATGATGATAATGCATTGCATTTCAACTGGTTTTCACTAAGTCTCAAAATGCAATTCATATGAATGGTTTGAGAAAAGTCTTTACATATGTTCAACCCAAGACTCTTAGTCTTAGCTGACCTGTACTGCTGATTGATTTATTTATGTTCCCTCTCCCCAGGTGTGTGCATGGCAAGTGTATTCCCCTGGACCTGCAGTCGTACCGCTGTGAGTGTGTGGAGGGTTACCGTGGTGCCCTGTGTAACCAGCAGGGGGAGCTGTTTAACCCCTGCCGCAGCCACAACTGTAAACACGGGCGCTGCCAGATCTCTGATACAGGAGAGGCCTACTGCCACTGTGAGGCCGGATACACCGGAGAGCTCTGTGACGCAGGTAGGAGACACACACACATTACTACTGTGGATACACTGGAGAGCTCTGTGACGCAGGTAGGAGACACACACACATTACTACTGTGGATACACTGGAGAGCTCTGTGACGCAGGTAGGAGACACACACACATTACTACTGTGGATACACCGGAGAGCTCTGTGACGCAGGTAGGAGACACACACACATTACTACTGTGGATACACTGGAGAGCTCTGTGACGCAGGTAGGAGACACACACACATTACTACTGTGGATACACTGGAGAGCTCTGTGATGCAGATAAGAGACACACACACATTACTACTGTGGATACACTGGAGAGCTCTGTGACGCAGGTAGGAGACACACACATTACTACCGTGGATACACTGGAGAGCTCTGTGATGCAGATAAGAGACACACACACATTACTACTGTGGATACACTGGAGAGCTCTGTGACGCAGGTAGGAGACACACACACATTACTACTGTGGATACACTGGAGAGCTCTGTGACGCAGGTAGGAGACACACACACATTACTACTGTGGATACACTGGAGAGCTCTGTGATGCAGATAAGAGACACACACACATTACTACTGTGGATACACTGGAGAGCTCTGTGACGCAGGTAGGAGACACACACATTACTACTGTGGATACACTGGAGAGCTCTGTGATGCAGATAAGAGACACACACACATTACTACTGTGGATACACTGGAGAGCTCTGTGACGCAGGTAGGAGACACACACACATTACTACTGTGGATACACTGGAGAGCTCTGTGACGCAGGTAGGAGACACACACACATTACTACTGTGGATACACTGGAGAGCTCTGTGATGCAGATAGGAGACACACACACATTACTACCGTGGATACACTGGAGAGCTCTGTGACGCAGGTAGGAGAAACACACACATTACTACTGTGGATACACTGGAGAGCTCTGTGATGCAGATAGGGGACACACACACATTACTACCGTGGATACACTGGAGAGCTCTGTGACGCAGGTAGGAGACACACACACATTACTACTGTGGATACACTGGAGAGCTCTGTGATGCAGATAGGAGACACACACACATTACTACTGTGGATACACCGGAGAGCTCTGTGACGCAGGTAGGAGACACACACACATTACTACTGTGGATACACTGGAGAGCTCTGTGATGCAGATAAGAGACACACACACACATTACTACTGTGGATACACTGGAGAGCTCTGTGATGCAGATAGGAGGAATGTGGACTGTCTGGCATCCTAGTTTACTTAGTTTGTCTCTGTTGTTGCTTGTCTTTGATACCAACAGACCAAGAGGTAATCCAGCCTAAACCAACTACAGGTACCCATGAAAGGATGATTTTGTGTCTGAAACATTTAGCATTTTTTTGTTTAACAAACTTTCTTAAAATGTATCTTAATGTTAAGGTGAGGGGCTTCTCTTGATGTTCATCATACCATAGTCTCAGAATGTGTCTTTATCGTTCCTCCACCCACAGAGTCAGAGTGTCGAGGGGAGCCCGTGAGGGACTTCTACCAGGTGCAGCGTGGGTACACCATCTGTCAGACCACACGCATGGTCTCCTGGGTAGAGTGCTCCGGCGCCTGTGACACGGGTGCCTGCTGTGCCAGCCAGCGAATGAAACGCCGGAAATACACCTTTGAGTGCAGCGATGGAACCTCGTTCAGCGAGGAAGTGGAGAAGACCATCAAGTGTGGCTGCGTGGGCTGCATGTAGCACGCTTCACACAAACCTACTACCGCCACCGCCGAGCGCACCAGAGGGAGAGCGAGAAAGAGAGAGAGAGAGAGAGAGAGAGAGAGAGAGAGAACCGGAGAGGAGGAAGAAGTAAGAGAACCAGAGAGTATAAAGAAATCTATATAAAACCTCTATCTATATATTATGGACAACAATGTTTGTAAAATAGGACATTTCCTCCCCTTCCATGGCTGTGTGACGTACAGAAACACAGAGAAAACAAACATCAACAACATGGAGAAGTGTGAACAACAACAACCAAACCATTGTATCTGCAACATTGTTTGGAAGGGTTCTAGAGATGCGAAGGTGTTGCATTCAGAGCCAGACATCAACCAACCCCCCCATACACACCTGGTCTAAACCTTTGTCCCCTTGGCTCATCCATCCATTAGGCCTCAGATAGCCTAAGCACCCTCTGCTTTCTTTGCTTCCTGAAGGCAGTATGTGTAATATGACGTCCGGCCTGGTCGGGGTGGCAGGAGGGAAGAGGTACAGAGATATAAATAAATAAAAACGACTGGGGGAGGATAGTAGAGTTGGGTTGTAGTTAAGTTTGGTTAGGCAGGACAGGACAGGACTGGGCTGAGCAGGAGTTGGGCTGGAACTGGACTGTAGCTGGTGTGGGCTGGTATAAGCTTGCCTGGACTGTAACTGAGTTGAGCCGGGTTAGGTCGGGTTTAGATGGGCCAGATTGTAGTTGAGCTGTGCTGAGCAGAGCTGGGGCTAGGTCGGGTTTAGATGGGCCAGATTGTAGTTGAGCTGTGCTGAGCAGAGCTGGGGCTAGGTCGGGCTATATCTGGGCTAGGCCGATTTCTTATTGGACTCTATCCTGGAGTTTTTAGAACAAGAGATGTCCATTCTTTTCATTACTGATAAGACCACTGCACTGAATACCAGCACTGAGAATCACAGTCATTTGCCCTTCACAGCACATACACACAACATGCACGCATGCACCACACTAGAGGACATTCTTGTCTGAGCAGAAGGGTCGTTCCATTCGAAGCAGTCAGAAGGGGCTGTCTGATACACATTGTGAGGCAGGTAAACCTTCCATTCCCCTACAGTAGGCTATAAGCTATACCCCCACCTGGAGCAGGCAGTACCCGGTGGAGACCAATCCCCCAGCATGCATTGCCTCAGGATGATTTGCATAAGCCCCCCCCCCCCTTGAGCAGGAGGATGATTAGGCCCCTCCCCTCAATGCCTGCAGTATTAAATGTGTGCAAACTGTTGCATGTGAGAAGTTTGCAAATTGATATGTAGAGCTTTTTATTATGTTTATTATTACGGAACAAAAAGGTTCAGAATATTTGTTTTGTTACGTCTAATTTCAATTATTTGTTTTGCATTGTTTTGTTTTTATTTGTTATTATATTTTGTTTTCTGATGTAACCTAACACCTTTAGCCCTCTCTTTATACAGAAATGCCTAACAGATTCTAATATATATATTTGTATTTCATTTTGGTATAGTATTTTTATATGTTAAAGAGTAAATCTTTGTTTTCTGGAAGCTTCTATTGGAACAGGCAGGATGGCATTTGATTGGTTCCCTAGCTGTTTTTATTTGTTTATTTCACTTGCTCAAACAAGGTAGTTTGTAATTGTCCAAAACAAGGTAGTGAATGGTTGGCCTTGTTGTGTAGGCAGCAGTATTGATGTAGAAACATGTTTAATATTGTATATGTTGTCTTCCATGTGAATATGACATCTAATTCATTTGAAAGTCTGTGTGCTGTTTGTTTTATTTTTTATTTATTTTATCTTAAAGCTTTTTCCTGTAGAGTATAAAAGGCATAATAATTGTTGCTGATTTTCAAAAAATAAAAATAAATAAAAAAAGTTAAAATAAAAACTAGTGTAACAAAAAAAAGCTGTAAGGTATTTGTGACATCACTTAATAGCCAGTTGTGACAGTATTTCCTCCCCTCTGGCTCAGACACATTCCTCATTGGCTGTTGGGCCCGAGTGGGTGGAGTTAAAATGCAAATGAGTGAGATGCCCCTCCCACTCTGAAATACATTTTTCCTGTATTTACTATACCATACTCTGAAATATTGTGAAAGGGTTCTGATCGTCTTGTGTTGATTTTGTTTAAGTATTAGGTTGAATTTCTGTCATTTTAAATTAGGGACATTTTCCGTGGTAGAAGTAATTATAAGATTTAAGTGAAAGTCACAGTCGACTGAAATCAAGCTGCTGTCGGAAGCTTAATTATTGTGGATATTCACAAAGATGGTGTCTACATTTTGCCTGCATTAAATTGGTGCTGCCATCTTATCATTGTACTGTGGTGGGAGGTGAAAAGATGGTGAGGCCATGGGCTGAATGTCAGCAAACTGTAGACCTGCCATCTTTCTGTACGTTTGCCATTGGATCCACTTACAGCAATCCTATTTTAACATGCTCAGATAATTATAGGGTGATTGAAATTTTAAGGCAATGTTCCAGCGTTAGCGGAGACTGCATTCACGGTAAATGGATTTAGCCCTAGATGTCCCCATTCTGACTGGCTATAGAACACGAATCAGAGATGAAAAGGTGCCAATCGCAGAGTAGAACAGTCCAACCTGAATGTATAAATGTGTATAAATATGAATTGAGCTCACTCCTGAAGCGGTATGGTTCAGCTGTTATCCTGTTTAGTTTCCAGTATAAAGAGACCACATCCTCTTTGTTTTCTAAGTGGGAGACCTACAGGACGGGTTTCCTGCGGAGTAGGATGAAGTTGCCCCTAGACACAGTTCTGTGGTCAGTTTGGTGGTTTTCCCCACTAATGATTAAGGTAAAGCTTTGGGGACGGAATGCTGATCCTAGATCTATGCTTAAGAACAACTTCTACCCAGAGCGTCCTGTTGCAGTGGACTCCTTGTTTGCCCCAATGTTAACCTTGTCTTATATATCCCTGAGGTTATCCTATGGTGTCCACATTGTATGATATTGATGAACTGTCATCTCATCCTTTAGCTTAACGTTTAGCTCTATGCCTCACAGATTTCAACATGAGTTTATCACAGTTCTCACAAAAATGACTTTCATACTTGCAAACATGGATATTGATCATTGCAATTCAGCCGGATTACATTCATTCTAGGGTGAAACTGTAAAGACTCATCCACCATCCGCGAGAGAACTGTACTCCGTATCATGTCATTGTGAAAAAACGCAGTGTCTCTGTTGTATTGAACTGGTAAAAAAAAAAAGGGAAAAAAAGAACAAAAACTATAATAATTCTCTGGTCTGTTTCCTACAGATGTGCTACTTCTGTTGCTTTGGTTGTGTTCCGTTGCAGGTGTGATGGTGGGATTGAACTGAAGTCCCAGTGATGCTGAATGTATGTAGTATCTATCGATCTATCTTTATCTATCGCCACCGACAAAATGTTTACTGAACCTCCTCCACTTTTCATTCATTAAACTTTAATGTGTGTGCTTTTAACATGGACTCTTAACGTGTCTCTTCAATGGTTTGAATGGAGTGTGTGTGATTGGGGGGGGGGGGGGGTAGACAGATCTACCCAAGTTGGAATAAGGGGTTTTGTTTTGTTCTTTATACAAAGCATGAAGGTACATTGGAGGAAGAGTAGAGTGCAATGTTAATTGTATTTCCATGATGGTATGATGAACATATGAAAGTAATACTTTGATTTTATAAAGTGAGGAATACAGTTGTTTTAGTTAAACCTCAGAATGTAGATTAGTGAAAGCCCCTGAAGATCACTGAAGATGGAAAAACGAAGCATGACACAAAATATACAATTCAAACATCTTTATATCAACTCCAGCAAGAATACAAAGTCACTAACTTAAAATATGTCTCATTATTGGGATTAACACAAATACATTAGTTATTTATTTTCCAATATACAGAATCCCAAGCTATAAATATCCACAGTAAAGAATAAAACATGTTCAAGTTTGATATTTGGTGGACTGCTTCATGTAGATCTACTGTATGCATTTATCTAGAGTTTTTTTTTTAAATAACAATATAAAACATGAATTATACCTTTTTGCATTTACAAATTATTACTTTTAAAGTGAAATAACCATAATAAAAATAACACTGTCCTAAAATGTCTTCTTTCTTATGACACAAAACGGAGGTCAGGCTATTGCTGAAGTATGGAAGCATCAAGAAAACGTCTTCCTGAAACAAAATAACAATCTGAGAAATAAAATACACAAAAATAAAACATGCCAGACAGGTTATTTCTGTAACATTGGGATATAGTACAGACTGATCATTTACAAACACTTTTTTTCTCCAACAATTTTCATATATGGTCACCAGAGGTCAGTATACAGCAATATAGTCCAAATAACAGGCAAACACCCTACCGTACAAGCTCACAAAGTATGGGCAAAACATACGCATCTAAAATTAGATACAACCTGTGGCTCTATGTACTGTAGCATCATTCCCTGGTATCTGCTCTCAAACAGCAGACCTTAAAGTGACCCCCTTCCAAAACAGGTGAAAACTGTCATTAATGCTCATTCAGTACAAGACCCAGAGAGGAAAGGTAACATGCATGCATAGTCTTAGTTAAAGAAGTTTCCGCAACAAAAGCTTGTTTTCAAAAAGAACAAACAAATACATGTTTAATAAGAAATAGTTGAGGTGAATACTGCACTTCAAGAGTGGGCCGTTGTTGCACAGGTGAAAGACGAGAAACAGGCATTTAAATGTAAACCCTACAGGTAGCTAAAGCACATGCAACAGCATGTAATGATCACACCAGAGGGAAAACGTCACCATTAAACTAACGAGAATCAGAGAATATAAGGGACAGGATCAGAGATACAAGTGAGGCAGGTGTTAATATCTCACATGCATTGCAAAGAAAAATAAACTTGTTAAATTTCAAAACACAACTCGAACAGTTTTTGAAAGTTAAACACAGCTACGATAACAACAGTTATAAGGCTACTGCTCAGGAACAGAAATAACCCCAGAATCTAAAACGAAACAAAGACACGTAAAAGAGAACTCAATAGAATAATAAACCTTGATGCTTCTTTACACATTCAAAATAAACAGTACATGATGAGAAGTAGAGTGGGTTTATAGCAGGAAGACAGAGGAGAATAGGGAACATGTGGGACTGAACACATGGAGGGAAGTTGTGCATGAAGATACACAGACGTGCAGGTCGGCACCAATGACCAGCTCTATACAATAACCCGGAGAAGAGTTCTGAAGGACCACGTCAACGTGACACAATGTGTGCAGAACTGCACCAAATCCATATCTAGAACACTCCCTTTCTCCTCCTACAGTACGTGTCTGTGCAATGGCCAGATAAGAGGCTTCACCTGTTAGCAACACATTACTTTACATCTGATGAATAAGGCACCTGATCACAAAAAGTCACACACAACTCTTTGATCACGAGATGGGCTGGAGACATTGATGAATATAGGCTACAGATCTAAGAGTGATGTTCAAGTGAAACCTGGGCTAATTTAAATTGAACGATTGGCTTGCCATGCTGTGCTGCAGTCAGAGAAAATCAATATTTGTTTTTAGCAACATGGTACTGATGTTTTCATGCCATTATTACGAAACCTCACAAAAAAATGAAAGCGTGGAATAGACTTCTGTGATCATTACAAAACACTAGGCCAAACAAAAAGGTGGAGGACATGGTATGTTGTCTTCTGAATAACTAATAAACCTAGCATCAAACCAAAAGCAAAAATGTCTGACATGTTTCCAATGCAGATATACCCTTATAAAATAATCTCCAGCCCAGTTAGCGAGAACTACACAATACCAAACCAGAGGCCAGATGGAGTTTTGCCTCTGTATAACAACACTGGTCTGATCGGAACCCTCTCAGAAAACACAGCAAACACACTAGACTTTAAATATCTTCCCGTCACCATTTGCATTTTGCCTTTGAAGCTTATCTAAAGTGTTGGCATTGCCAAGCTCCCCCCCTTAATATAACCAGCTTGGCTGTTACATTCTTTCTGCACACTACTGTAGCTATTTCTAGCTATTTCTTCCTGGTCCGCTTGGCTGGATTCTGTGTGCTCTCCTGGCTTCTCTTTGTGGCAGCCTTTGGAGTCTGACTCTGAGCTGGTTCATTTGATCTCTTTGTGGCAGGCTTAGAGTTTGCACTCTGAGAGATTGAGGGGGATGGAGTGGCCTCCATCTTCCTTTGTGACCTTGTGAGTACCTGGTCAGGAGAGCCTGGCGTTTTGACATCCATGTTCTGTTGAGACTCAACCTCACTTTCAGCACCTTTGCTCTCAGCACCTTTACTTTCATCGCCTTTAGTCTCAGATACTCTACTTTCAGAGTGTCTCTTTTCCACCTCTGCCTTCTCTGCTCCAACCTGCTGTTTGTTTGATTCAGTTTTAAGGGTGACGGAAGGAGCAAGGGTGTTTTTCTGTGCTTTTGGTGTCATCGCTCTTTGGGTAGACCTCTGTGGTGATGCACTCCCTTTCCTACTGAGATCTCTTAAGGTTCTACTGCTGCTGCTAGTCTTGACTGATCTCTCCTGGACAGCAGCTTTTGCTGGAGTCTTTCTACTAGGAGATGACTGCGCTCGCTCTGTTTTGACTACACTTTGCTCCTTCACACCTTTATCTCCAGAAACAGATAATTTCTGCCTCTGGGCCGCGGCCGGTTTCAATTTAGTTGGTTTTGCCAATTTCGTCTTTGGGGCTTTAGAGGGTTTGACTTTGGAAGCTTTGAGCTCTTTTCTTGGGGCCCCTTTTGGCTTCTTGGAGCTTTGTTGACCTTGCATCTTCTCACGTATATTGGAGTACTTCCGCAAGATCCGAGCACTGGCTGGGTTCTTGGCCTTCGCTGAGGCCTTCTGGCCGTCGGTTGCCTGTGCCTCTGCAGAGGAGAGATAGGCTTTGGTGGAGATCCGGGTGGCCGTGGTCAGCTCTCTCTTCTCCTTCCCTTTGGGCGTACTTGTACTGACCTCCTGCTCCAGGGCTTTAGCAATCAGCTTCTGGCTCTTAGGGTTGCTCTTCACAGGGGAAGCGATGGCAAACTTCTTCAAGTGTTTCTTCAAGCGCTCGGCCTGCAGGCTAGGGAAGACCCCTTTGGACAGCCCTTGGGACATACAGGGGAAGAGCAGCTGGGTGTCAGAGGGAAGACGTGTGTTCACCTTCTTTACGATGACCATTGATTGGGTTTCTGTTGACTCCATGTACCAGCGGCAGATACTGGCTAGGTCCAAATCGTTCTTGAAAAGCATCTGGACAAGGGAGTACCTCTGGTGATCCGAAGATTTGGTCTTGCGAACCCGGCGCTTGCTCTTCCATATCGCTGCCTGTCTGTCTGCCTTGTTCTTGTGTCTGGGCGTTGGTTGTCCCTCTTTGTCTATCTGGACCCAGCCTCTATGCATCTTATCGAACCTGGTGTTGAGAGTAGATATTTTCTGTTGGTTTTCATCTATGTCTAGTAATTCCAGGAACTTGTGTCGAGACTGTACTGGGGGCTCCAGTTTGGGCAAGAGGAAAGGAGTGACTAAGCTGGAGGGCAGAGGAGAACTGACCAGCAAAGGAGAATCCCTTAGTGGAGACTTGATTGTCCTCTCAGGTTTGACCTTGATGGGTGATGAGAGTCTCACTGGGGATTTCAGCCTCATGGGAGATGCCACTCCACTCCTTTTCTCAGCTGTGATTGGAGCACTGGTTGAGGACGTGGGTGACCTCTGGACTCTCAAAGCGGACTTTCTGTTCTCCATCGCAGTCGGTGGAGTTGTCGGGGTAATGGACTGGCTGGCCACTTCAGTTTTACTACTCTCACTCCTCAATGGCATTCGCCCAGGTTTGTCTGAAGCACTGCTGATGGAGGATAGAATTTTGTTATCCATTGAAGTTGGTGCCTCTGCCTTCTTCAGCAAAGTTGGTTCCTCTGAATTCTTCAGGGAAGTCAATTTGCTTGGTTCTCCCTCAGATGGAGCCAATTTGCTTGGTTCTCCATCCTTTTGGGGAATTATTTTGTGTCTTAGTGGACTACTATGTGCTTGCGCCTCACTCTTTTTAATGCTTGTACCCTCTGTGAGAGCAGAAACCTCATTGCTAACTTGCAGACTCACAACCTTTTCAACTTCAACTTCCTTTGCTACTACCACCATTGACGACCTGAGTTTTGGTCTAGTTTGCACCCTAGTTTCCACTGCAGTGTTCTGTGTCTTGCTGGGTTTGGGTTTTGGAGCTGGCTGAGCCCTTTCAACTTTCAGCTCTTCAGAGCTTTGGGTGACTGCACTGGGGACGATAGGAAGAAGAGGAGAGGTAACGGGGAGGGGAGGGTTAAACTTGAAGCAGGGGAGTGGGAGGGAGGTAGACGGTTCTGGGGGGACAATGAAAGTAACGGCAACTAGGAGGGGGGGCGAGGCGACAGGGAGGGGGGGTGAGGCAACAGCTGCTCGCTGTTGCAGTCTGGCTGATCTGAGCGGGTGTCTGGGGTCAGGGTTCCTGGGGGAGTCGACTGGTGTGTCTGCGACTGGAGGAGTGTCAGGAATGCTCAGTCTTGCTGTTATAGGGGCAATAGGGGTCCTTGCGTCAGATGTGATCTGGCTCGCTTCCACAGGGGTCTTCGTGTCAGGCAGGTTCTGAGTTGCTTTAGCTTTAAAGGTTTTTGTGGGATGTTTGGACACAGGGATTTTGATCAGTTCGGCTGGAGGGAGTGAGACTTGAGGAATTTCTGGCATGTTCTCAGAAGGTTTCTCGGATTGTTTCAGAGAGGTCTTAGTGGAGCGTTTAGTCTTCGTAGGAGTAGACTCTGGGGTGTTTTTAGCTGGCCGTTCACGCAAACATCTGTCAGACTGCGCTATAGGTCTACCATTCACATATCCACATATAATCATATTCTCGGTCTCAATCACTGCAGTTTCCTTCACCTTTGAAGGAATCACCCGTGCTGGAATACCCTGTTTTTCAGAACACCTTGGAGGTGATTGTTTCACAACTGCCTCATCTTCCTTTTTAGAGGACGAATCAGCACCTGTCTTTTTCTCTTCAGGCACATTGTTGCCGTCACCTGGAGCCAAGTCTGGTTCAACCTTGCCTGTTTCCTGCACCTCCATCCTTTCACTCTCTGTGGGAACCTCAGTGCCAACTTCTCCTCCAGAGCCCTCAGATGGTTTCTGGTCAACTGGACTCTGAGGTTCCAGTGGCTCGGCCTGTTCTTTATCAATTGCACCTGCACTCACTACCTCATTCTCTTCCTTGTTTCCAGTGCTCTCTGTAGAAGGGCTCAGGGATTCAGATTCCTTTTGTTGGGTTTCAGAGATTACGTTCTGGCCCTCTGGCACACTCTGCAGCTGATCCTGGACAAGCTCAGCTTCTTCTGATGTCTTATGTGATGGGTTCACATCTTTCCCCATCACCACCTGCTCTGGGCTTTCACTCAAAACGATGTCATTAATAACACTGTTTAAATCCTGATGTGCGGTCTCGACCACAGTACGAGCTAGACTATCCTCTGGTGCTACACTCAGCCTTGGCTGCTCTGAGTCTGTCCCTGCACTCTGCTCGTTCTCCACTGGGGGACACTGTGAAGGAGATGGAGGGGCAGTCTGTTCTTTGCATTGACTCTGGTCTGTCTGACTAGTCTCAACGATTAGCTCCACCTCACTAGCTGATGTTGCTGCAGTCTCTACATCCCCAGCCAACTCCCTTTCAGCTGAATGCTCTGAGGGAGTTCTCTGACTGACCGTCTCCAAAATCCCTCCAATGAAGGGCATATCCACAAGAGGTACACCCTCAGGCTTGCCAGGCAGCTGTTTAGGGGTGACCAGAGTGTTGAGATCTGGCATTGGAGTGAGAGAGTTGCCACTATAGTTGCGGGCGGACTTTCTGGCTAATGTACGGACAGTCTTAAGCTCCCACATCTCCTCCACGTACATGTGACCTCTGGTGCTTTTCCTGGCGTTGTGTCGCGGGAGCCGACGGTGCTGCCATTTCTGGAAACAGTCTGTGATTGGTTTGTCAATGTAGACAATGTCGCAGTGGCCGAGATCAGGGTCGGTTACAAACTGACACACCGAAGAAGAGTCCCTAAGCCGATGGTAGGAAGACCCCTTCAAGGTCTTCCTTGCTGTCCTGGGGGAAACTGGGGGTATGATGGTGGGGGTCTTTTGGGGTGAACTCTGTCTGACCAGTGTATCTCTGGTACGTCCAAAGGAGCCTCTTTGTCTTGTTGGATGATTAACATCATTGTACCTTTTCACAGAGGAGCTGAGGCCATCGCTGTAACTATCTGCTCTGATTGAAGAGTCAGAATTGCCCTGCTGTTTATCCATAGTACTGGCGCGAGCAGGAAGAGAGGTGGTGAGCACACAGGACAGCTTCTTACCATTAGCCAGGCTGCTGGACTTCATGATTTTGATCTTTAGAGGAGCATGGTCACTAAGAGGTTTACTCTCACCGTCCTCTGTGCTTCTGAGAAGGTTTGCCAAAGCCTTAGACTCCCCTGGGCCAGATTTACGGAGATCTAAGGCTGGCCCAGCAGCCCCAGATACATTTCTAGACACATCAGTCTCAGGTTTCTGCTCTGGGGCTGCCAACCTGCTACTCCTGGTACCAACTGTCTCTCCCCCCTCCACCAGTCCTTTGGGAGTAGAAACCATGAGAAGTTTCTGGCCAGTCCTCCCCTTCTCCAGGGTCTCCAGGCAGGGTTCAGGGCTAGGACCCTGGAGGGCGCCATGCTTGACTGAGCAAGAGGTTTTGAAGGCAG
This sequence comes from Salmo trutta, assembly GCF_901001165.1. Lineage (NCBI taxonomy): Eukaryota > Metazoa > Chordata > Actinopteri > Salmoniformes > Salmonidae > Salmo > Salmo trutta. The sequence goes on along the minus strand of NC_042974.1, from coordinate 47,980,978 downwards.
AGGCTGGTGATGTGCTGGAGGAGGATATTGCCTTGACCTATAACAAAGAGAACAATGAGGTTATTCACTACCTTAACTTAGTTATTACATAGACAAAACATATTCACGCCACAGAGCCTTAGTCTCTTTAACTTCCAGGCTGTATCTTTTTGTTAATGTATTAGGCATCTGCGTCATGTTTTGTTAGTTATTGTCCCTGAAAGGCAATCAGAAATGACCTATTCAAATGTACTGAATTGAAAATACACAATGAGAGCAATGCCTATACAGACCTCTGTCTGTAGGAAGCCCAGAGCATCGACAATCTGCCTCTGGTGATGCAGACACAGCTTCGCCATGAACTGGTCCAGTGTCGAAGTGGACTGGAGGTCCCTGGCCTTCGCTGGACTCAGCTCCAGACATTCACTGCAAGACAAACAGTACAAGTATGTTTATATTTAATGTCATGAATATAAATGTAGGCTTCATTTTCCAAAAGCATATAAAACATTTTTTATGGAAACAATTAGAAAGAAAAAAAATAAGTCAGGTTATAACCACATGGACCATAATGAGAGTTACGATAGCTATAGGTTCTTAAAATGTTGTCATACAGTGGGATAAATGCATTAAGGCATACCACTTTCCCTATGGAGATTAATAAAGTATTCAATGTTATCATGAAAACGCTAAAGGCGTCAGCATGCTTCAGTTCGGCTGGCAGCTTTCCAAGCTTGGTTAGCCGAAAGAGTGTGCTCGCATACTCCCTTAAAAAGCCAGTATACACTTCAGCAAAATAGTCTGAATTAATCTAACAAAATCGGTCATTAATTTTGACTACTTTACCAAGGAGATCTTACGCTTCGAACACACCTACAGTGTCCTTGTGCAAAATAGTATGCAGCATCATCTAGATATGTGTGCAACACAAGTTCAACATTCACCTTCTGCTACCATTTCTGTCAAGTGGTCCACGCATACAGTTTGATGCATATGTTTGATAAATCCAACGTATCCACCACCCAGAACGCACTGCAACTGCCTCTGTAACACAATGCTGCAAGGCAAACGCTGCGTTTCATTGGAAATGAATGTAATTCTGGTGTACCAAAATGCAATGACGCTGTCGGTGTGTGCAATTTTGCATCTGACCAATCGCCGACTACGGGGCGTTGACGTCGGCTATCAACTTTGGTTTGCCTGGAGAGAAAAACAAAATTTGCCCGCACAGCCGAAAAAAACCCTTGATGATGTCCAAAACTAATAAAAATGTCACAAATGTCATCATAATATATGCACAAAATGTATCGTCTGTGCTAGGAAAAAAAAATCATACAAATGGGGAACAGCAATTGATCCATAAGTCAATGTTCAGTTCAGTTTTAGTGAAACCTAAACCAAACATTGATTTCACTTGTCCATGTCAGCATTTCCAGCAGGCCTGGATATCCTCGAAAATTCTATCCATTCATCTATAGCAGTGGTTCCCAAACTTTTTATAGTCCTGTACCCCTTCAAACATTCAACCTCCAGCTGCGTACCCCTCTACCACCAGGGTCAGCGCACTCTCAAATGTTTTTTTGTCATCATTGTAAGCCTGCCATACACACACTGTACGAAACATTTATTAAACATAAGAATGAGTGTGAGTTTTTGTCACAACACGGCTCATGGGAAGTGACAAAGAGCTCTTATAGGACCAGGGCAGAAATATTAATAATCAATAATTTTTCGCTTAATTTAGCCATCTTACATATAAAACTTTATTTGATCATCAAAAATGGTGAAGGGTTAATGAGAAGGGTGTACTTGAAAGGATGTACATAACTCTGCAATGTTGGGTTGTACTGGAGAGAGTCTGTCTTAAATCATTTTCCACACACAGTCTGTGCCTGTATTTAGTTTTCATGCTAGTGAGGGACGAGAATCCACTCTCACATAGGTAAGTGGTTGCAAAGGGCATCAGTGTCTTAACAGCCTGATTTGCCAAGGCAGGATACTCTGAGCACAGCCCAATCCAGAAATCTGTCAGTTGCTTCTGATTCAATTTATTTTTTACAGAACAGCTTGCTGCAATTTCGACGAGGCTCTCTTGTTCAGATATTGGTAAGTGGACTGGAGGCAGGGCATGAAAGGGATAACGAATTCAGTTGTGTCATCCATTTCGGGAAATTACCTGTGTAATTGTGAACCCAACTCACTCAGGTGCTTCGTTATATCACATTGTCTGTAAGCTTGAGTTCACTTGCACACAAAAAAAATCATACAATGATAGAAAGACCTGTGTGTTGTCCTTGTTAATGCAGAGAGAGAAGAGCTCCAACTTATTAAACAGCCACAATTTTGTCCTGCACATTGAATATAGTTGCGGAGAGTCCCTGTAATCCTAGATTCAGATCATTCAGGTGAGAAAAAAAAACATCACCCAGATAGGCCAGTCGTGTGAGAAACTCATCATCATGCAAGCGGTCAGACAAGTGAAAATGGTCAGTAAAGAAGAGCTTAAAGTGGTCTCTCAATTTTTTTTAAACGTGTCAATATTATGCCCCTTGATAACCAGCGCACTTCTGTATGTTGGTAAAAGCGTTACATGGTCGCTGCCCATATCATTGCACAGTGCAGAAAATACATGAGCTTTAACAAAGTCAACCCTTTTCACTGTGGTGTCCAAAACGTCTTTCAAGCTGTCAGGCATTCCCTTGGCAGCAAGAGCCTCTTGGTGGATGCTGCAGTGTACCCAAGTGGCGTCGGGAGTAACTGCTTCCACGCGCGTTACCACTCCATTATGTCTCCCGGTCATGGCTTTTGCGCCATCAGTACAGATAGCAACATGAGCAGCAGCTACGATTGGCTACATACGGACCGTTAGTGGAATTCGGTTAATGTGATTGGATGTTAATTATTTGACTAGGCTACCTGTATTTTACATTGTGTTGTTATTTCGCTTAACACTAGATGGCTTAATTATATTTTTGGCAGTGAAACGAGGCTACTCAGGCCAGAAAAAAAAAGAAAAACACCCAAATGTATAGCCCCGTTGGAAAATATAAATGGACTGTTTGAAAATGTGAAAAAAAAAAAAACATGAATCACACTTTTTTTTGGCGTACCCCCGACGGCATTGCGCTTGGGAACACCTGATCTATAGAATGAACGTGGAACCATTACAAACACTTTCAACACCTTTTAGTCCACGCCCCGACAAATTCAGGCTGTTCTCAGGGCAAAAGGGAGGTGCAACTCAATATTAGGAAGGTGTTCTTAATGTTTTGTTCACAGTGCACATTCATCCACCATTTAGTGGCACATTTTTTTTTACTTTAAAGTTTTTTTTAAATATTACGCTAAAAGTGTTCTGGTTGAAAAAGACGACAGAGAATTCATTTTCACAATAACATTTATTAGAAGAATAGGTGATTTTGAAAAGTGATTATTTCGTCCAGTGAATGACCTGTTACAGCTGATCTTTTTCAAAATGGCGTTTTTTCCTTACAGGATACATTGAGTAAATTCTTACACATGCACAAAGACAATTAATCATTGGTGCCCCAGGTTCAATGCAACATACATAAAATCAAGATAATAACCACTTCACTTCAAAGATTACATAGCATATTTTATTAGTCAAGTTGTCAAATCAAAATTGCATTCAAAATTGGAAAATGTACTAGTGCAATCAAATTAACTTACTGATTAAGTCCTCTCTACTAGAAAGACAATTGACCATAGCCAAGAAGTTCTAATAACATAGTACAAAAAGAAAAACATTCATAAATTACAGTAGAAAAATGTAAGTATTATGAGTCTGTCAAACTGTAAATGGCAATTACTGAAATGAGGTCCAGTTAGATTTAGGTGTACCTGCTATCTGAGCATCTGACTACATAAACCAAACAAATAACAGTTTCATTTCATGTTTTTGCCTTGACTACTGAATTAGGTATTTCATATATGAAACCGAATTGCTTATAGGACACGAAAGCTGGAAATAAGATTATATGAAATATTTTCTCTTTTATAATTCTTTCAAAAGTCCCTCAGTCCTCTATGTTTGAAGTGTAATGTCCCAAGCATTGCAAGTCATCCCATTTAGACCACAGCATAGGGCTAAAAGGGGCTGCTTTCAAACGTTTGAAAAGGAATAACTTGCTATTACAGACTCAATATAGTAGTCTTAATCTAAAAGCCGTAGAGCTGTCAAACCAAAGATAAGTAGCAACATATAGGCTACCAAGCAGAGCTCTGAGTCAGAAGGGCTTAGAGCGACGGAATAGAAAGGATTGCTCAAAGAGAACATCCAACAAAATAAATCTTTCCAACAAACCACAATTTAAAAAATAAAATAAATTATACATTGCACTTGCATTAGAATAATTGTGTTAATCGGAAGAGGTTTGACTAACGCAGTGTCAATCTACACCAGTTTTTAAATTAGGCCGACCAAAATGGATGATTGAATGCATTTTTTTTTCTCTTCAAGGATTCACATTTTCCACAGATGCTCAGAGAGTAGGTCCAAATGTATTCTGTTAAACAGTAGTTAATTATCAACGCAGTGTGATAACTATGGTGTCTGAGGCACTGTGGGCTGGAGACATAAATGCAGCTTAAAAAACCATGTTTGGCAAACATCTTACCTGAACTGAGTTTACATAGACATTCATTGCGTTTTAAAATGATAAAAAATAAAAACTACAGAGATAAAATTGGATGTTCTGGCTCAAACACAGGACCACCTTAAGTCAAAGAATAATTGTGCAAAAAGCCAAAAAACAATCCACATGCGACTTAAAAATCAGAGAGAAAAAAAGCTAAACTGAAACAGCCACGGTTTAGCCTAAACTAGTATCTGACCCATTTTTGGTGTATGTTGGATTTTGTTTACAGGACTTGAAATCCCTGCTATGCCTAAGTGTATAGACAGTACCTGAAGGAGTGAGGGGTGTGTGTTTTGTCCCTGAGGGTTTCCGTCTCTCTCTCTCTCCACTTTTCTTTCAAAATTGGGGAGTTAATATCTGACCACGATAATATGAATATGTACATGACAATTCACACGTGTTTTCTCAACAAAAAGGACGGCGGAGACGAGCAGAAATAGAGCAAGAGACAACGACAGCAAGAACAGAAGGAACAGATATTTCACAAACACTTAAAAAAAAATATAAATGCACCCGTGTTATTTACCTTAGAATTCATAGAGGGAGTAAAAATGATTTAGCAAACATTAAGAACACATGGTATATATGAGTTAGTTACACAAATCTTAAAGTAGGCCACTGTATAGATCATGGCCGGTTTTGACTAAGAATTATAGTCTCAAAGTTTGTCTGTGTGACAATAATTTGCCTTGCATACACTTCCGTGTTTTCAACGAATCCTTCACCTACAAGATTCAACCAATTCCACTTCACGTAGCCAACAATACAACACGTGCTGCCTTCAATCCACACACCGGCAATCATGCAAAATCTAATTCCTTCATACATTTTCCTAAATATAAAAAGGTATTTAAGTTTAAATGTCATCAGCAATTTCATTAATAGAAGTAGTTTTATACGTTCAAATATTACAGAACAGTAGTCTGCGCTCAGGAGTGCCATTGCTATTCAAATAAACTCTAAAAAGCAAACAAAGCTTTGACATTTACAACAACCCCAAACACACCTTTGCAGTATACTATACACATACTGTATGTGCACACTGTCTTTAATCAAAGTCCTTTTTAGAGACCGCTTTTACTATGGAAACCATAGACGTAACCTCGTTAACATCCAGTCAAAACAGAATGGAAAATGAGAAAGTAGTTTTGACATCTCAGCTGTACTTCCCTGAATCTGTGATAAGAGCTAAATATAACTCTACTATATACCAATAAGCAATATATTTATTTGTATGTATACACACACACACAACTAGTTTTATATATGTATCTGTAAAATCTGTCTCTGAGTATAGTGTGGTAGAATTAGTGTTAAAACTGTTTACATTCAGGGCTATTTAAGTTACGAGAAGCATCGTCCTCTCCTTAAATATGGCATGAGTCAAAGAACTACAACATCTATCATGTCAAGATAAATCTTCACATTGACTTGAAGGGTCTGCAAATGTTGAGTGTCATCGATGTGTTATTAAGTGTATAGGTTCGAATCAAATTTCTGACTAATTGGGAAGAATGGCTAGAAGATACTCAAAAACACAACATCAGTAGAAACATTTACCTAACATAGAAAAACCAATCACCACAGTACATCTAAAACTTCCTCACCTTTAACATAGAGTCAAGCAGGGTGCACAAAACTTTTACGGAACCTTGAATTATTCACAAAAGGGTATAAATCCCAGTTCTTCATTTTGAGTAGTCTCATAGAACCGCCTTATCCAAGATCATTTTTGCTCATTTCAACCTTTGCCAAGTTGTTTTCAAGTCATCTCAAAACATCAATTATTCCATAGCTGAATGGACCTGATAGGCCATGGACGGCAAATCACTAAACTGATGACAACAATAGCAAGATTATGGCATATATCTAAAGCAGCAAGTCAACAAATATCTAGCAGAGTTAAGCACATCAACCTGTACCGCAAGAGAGCTTTTGCCCATATCCCTGGCTTGTGTTTATGGGATGTTGCTACATCCGTACACCACTGCCTCAAAGTTGTATTTATTTGACAAGAGGGTCAGTCCTTTTCTAGAAATGAGGTAGTAGAAACCAACAGATTTGCTACTGTAGATGTGTGTTATTTCAACATTAAAGACAGACATCACAGGTTCCATACGTGGTGTTAACACGAGTCTCACTTGTTTTGGATCATGCAAGAACGGATAGCATGCAAAATGCTAATCAAAAAAACAGAGCTGGAAAAACTAAACCTGGAATTGTTTCTCTCCAAATAGTGTAATCTTGGATCAGTATTTGGACTTAAAATGGCAATGTATTTTTTTAAATGGCAGGCAATTACCTAGGACCAAGGCTCCAAGGTAACCCAGAAAAGCCTTGCAACTCAAAATGTTTGTTTACTCCGATTAAAGTAATTTACTTTACTTTTTTCTTTGTGGCCCGTCCGCTATTAAATGGACTCACCCTCAAACAAAAGATGCCCATTACCAATTTCAATCAAATTAACTAAAATAAAATCTACTGTAACTCCTGTGAAGCATATGCCTGGACTTGGGGGTTACCTATATATGGCTATTCATGTTGATCACAGTTAGTTTGCAAGGTCATCAAAAGATTCTGCATATAGACGGGTTAGCTGACGTCACAAAAACGATGCACGTGCGTCAATGGGGCAGAAGTCAGTGTGTTGTGATTCTGGATGGTCAGATAGCTAGCAACAATGACAAGAAGGTGTGTTGTGATTCTGGATGGTCAGATAGCTAGCAACAATGACAAGAAGGTGTGTTGTGATTCTGGATGGTCAGATAGCTAGCAACAATGACAAGAAGGTGTGTTGTGATTCTGGATGGTCAGGTAGCTAGCAACAATGACAAGAAGGTGTGTTGTGATTCTGGATGGTCAGGTAGCTAGCAACAATGACAAGAAGGTGTGTTGTGATTCTGGATGGTCAGATAGCTAGCAACAATGACAAGAAGGTGTGTTGTGATTCTGGATGGTCAGATAGCTAGCAACAATGACAAGAAGGTGTGTTGTGATTCTGGATGGTCAGATAGCTAGCAACAATGACAAGAAGGTGTGTTGTGATTCTGGATGGTCAGATAGCTAGCAACAATGACAAGAAGGTGTGTTGTGATTCTGGATGGTCAGATAGCTAGCAACAATGACAAGAAGGTGTGTTGTGATTCTGGATGGTCAGATAGCTAGCAACAATGACAAGAAGGTGTGTTGTGATTCTGGATGGTCAGATAGCTAGCAACAATGACAAGAAGGTGTGTTGTGATTCTGGATGGTCAGATAGCTAGCAACAATGACAAGAAGGTGTGTTGTGATTCTGGATGGTCAGGTAGCTAGCAACAATGACAAGAAGGTGTGTTGTGATTCTGGATGGTCAGGTAGCTAGCAACAATGACAAGAAGGTGTGTTGTGATTCTGGATGGTCAGGTAGCTAGCAACAATGACAAGAAGGTGTGTTGTGATTCTGGATGGTCAGATAGCTAGCAACAATGACAAGAAGGTGTGTTGTGATTCTGGATGGTCAGATAGCTAGCAACAATGACAAGAAGGTGTGTTGTGATTCTGGATGGTCAGATAGCTAGCAACAATGACAAGAAGGTGTGTTGTGATTCTGGATGGTCAGATAGCTAGCAACAATGACAAGAAGGTGTGTTGTGATTCTGGATGGTCAGATAGCTAGCAACAATGACAAGAAGGTGTGTTGTGATTCTGGATGGTCAGATAGCTAGCAACAATGACAAGAAGGTGTGTTGTGATTCTGGATGGTCAGATAGCTAGCAACAATGACAAGAAGGTGTGTTGTGATTCTGGATGGTCAGATAGCTAGCAACAATGACAAGAAGGTGTGTTGTGATTCTGGATGGTCAGATAGCTAGCAACAATGACAAGAAGGTGTGTTGTGATTCTGGATGGTCAGATAGCTAGCAACAATGACAAGAAGGTGTGTTGTGATTCTGGATGGTCAGATAGCTAGCAACAATGACAAGAAGGTGTGTTGTGATTCTGGATGGTCAGATAGCTAGCAACAATGACAAGAAGGTGTGTTGTGATTCTGGATGGTCAGATAGCTAGCAACAATGACAAGAAGGTGTGTTGTGATTCTGGATGGTCAGATAGCTAGCAACAATGACAAGAAGGTGTGTTGTGATTCTGGATGGTCAGATAGCTAGCAACAATGACAAGAAGGTGTGTTGTGATTCTGGATGGTCAGATAGCTAGCAACAATGACAAGAAGGTGTGTTGTGATTCTGGATGGTCAGATAGCTAGCAACAATGACAAGAAGGTGTGTTGTGATTCTGGATGGTCAGATAGCTAGCAACAATGACAAGAAGGTGTGTTGTGATTCTGGATGGTCAGATAGCTAGCAACAATGACAAGAAGGTGTGTTGTGATTCTGGATGGTCAGATAGCTAGCAACAATGACAAGAAGGTGTGTTGTGATTCTGGATGGTCAGATAGCTAGCAACAATGACAAGAAGGTGTGTTGTGATTCTGGATGGTCAGATAGCTAGCAACAATGACAAGAAGGTGTGTTGTGATTCTGGATGGTCAGATAGCTAGCAACAATGACAAGAAGGTGTGTTGTGATTCTGGATGGTCAGATAGCTAGCAACAATGACAAGAAGGTGTGTTGTGATTCTGGATGGTCAGATAGCTAGCAACAATGACAAGAAGGTGTGTTGTGATTCTGGATGGTCAGATAGCTAGCAACAATGACAAGAAGCCGCCATGTGGGGAATTGTAGGTGGCTTGTCGTATCTTGTTATTAATATCACGTCTTGTTTTGAGGCGTTTTGACTTTTCACGTCTATGCTAATATGGCAAAAACTAGCTAGTTCGCTAACCAACATATAACAACGTTTTTGAGAGACAAGTGCTCATTGTGCACATTTATTTATGTTTTCAATAAAGATTTGGGGGAGGAAATAGTTCCCATGCTGTCAACAATCCTTTGATTCTAAGCCGACCCTGACGGTTTTGCTCCACAGTCGCGCACGCATCAGTTTTGTTGCTAAACAACCCACCCATCTATATACAATGTACATTTAAAAGTAGGAATTCAATTAACACCAATTAGTGGTCACCATCCTTATATCCACCTACAAGACTAAAGGACATGTCACCGAGATTCTGAAATGCTACATTGTCCTTTTTAAACCTTTGTTTTAAACCTGAAAAGGAGACTGTATGGCCAGCCTTGCCTGAGGAAAGTTCTTGTTTTCTGCGTGTCATGTGATAGTGAAGTTTTAAAAATAATCTCTTTATTAAGAGTTTATAGCTATGTGTTCACCGTAGGCCGAAATACAACTTGATAAAACACACGTAATTCAAATGCTTGTGTAAATGTCTCATTTACATCTAACCCATTTACGATTTACATGAATGTCGGCAATGTGCGTGTGGATCTCAAGTTAGGATTTTGGCCCAGTCTCAAGAATGCTGCATAAGAACTTACTGGGTTAAGAGTTAGAAGGAAAAAAAACATCTTAATGTGTCTTTATCTATAAAGATTTCCAAGAAATGTACTAATAAAACCTGTCTGATGACAGTAATAAAGTACTGTAATATAAGCCTGATACAAGGACCATAGGGGCTTGATCCAACATTCTGGAATGTACTGAGGTATAACTGTTGATAGGGTGAGTAGTAGCATACATATATACTCAGTAGTTTGGACAAATTCACAGCCAGACGCCATGTTGCTGCTCTCAAGCATTCTATTTACGATGAGCATTTGGATTCTAGTTCCGATTCTAGAATTAGGTAGGTAAACTTGGTGTACAATTCTGAGATTTCCATAAACAGTTCTTGGTCGGTATTACCATGGAGGAACAAATATGGCGTCGGTGGAACTATGTGATGTCGTCTAAGAGCATCGTGATGTTGAAACTGCAACGGACCATCTAATGCTTCTGCATTTGGACACTTCTCCACATCATTTCCTTAGTGTTATGTGCCACATGGTGAAAACCTGTTTGAGACTCATCAATTTACTGCATTGAAATAAGGTACTATAAAGCTGCAATCTAACATATGATCGGGAAAAGATAAATAAAATCATTCATTTTTTGGAATACAGTTAAGATAAAAAAGAAAAGTTTAAGAATGAACATTTCCACCTGTCCCTTGTCTTTACCTTCTATTAAGTAGGGACAGTCATCCCTAGACGCAACGACACTACCTGAAGTTTGTTGTGCTCAGATTCAAATTGAAAGATTAAAAAATGTCCAGAAGGCTCAAATGGTAAATAAATTCTATGGAGATCGGTTAAGGTAGGATGTGAGAACACCTGAAAAGGTTGGTGCACATATCAGTCAATGGTAAGACGCCCAAAATGTCTGTCTGTGGATGTATAAACTAGATTTCCCCTTTTTCAGATGATACAAGAGGCATGGAAATAAGTAAGCTATATATCTATCAGAGAGGTATGTTTGTGTATAGATATCTAACATAGTATATACAGTTTTGATAAAGATCGAGATATGCATTCTGACAAGTACTGCAGCCCCACAAACATTATCCTGAGTTGTGGTGAAGGCTACGAGTGAACACAAGTAACAAAATGTTCCATTCTTCCTACAACCGCAGAATGTGACATATCGGAGTGGTTGTAATCTGGCGTGCTTTTGGAGAGTTTAGTTCTGAGGTTTGGTTGGTAACTAAGAAGGTGGTGAAATTGTGGACAGGGGAATCTGTTCTCCCAACAAACAAACAAACTTTACATTAAGATATTCAGTAGTAGACAATGGTTGCAGGCATCCTTGCAACCGCATATTCTTTTTGCTGCAGTTTGGTCTATTCAATCTCAGGTGTGCATTTGCTAAACAGTGACAGGGAGAGAGGTTCTGTCCACCAGCGTTTGACTTCAAGATCACAAAGTAAAATAATAAATAAGAATTTCCTATTTATATTAAATATTAATAGGGAGTTTAAAATACAAACAAGCCTTGATTCTACATAACCAATAACGTGTTGAGGGCTGAGCATGCATCATGCTAATGACCCAAACAAATACATGTTCTGGTGTCTCCAACCTGGGTGCTAAAGGTCTGCAGGCTTGTGTTTCAGCCCAGCATTGGCACACGATACAGCTAATCCCTCGCCCACCAAGGCCTTGTTTATATTGAACCAGGTGTCTTAGTGCTGGGCTAGAATAAGACCCCTACATCCTGTACTTCTCCAGGACATGGTAGGAGACCGCTGGTCTAAGTGCTGTAATAACTAGGCTACTGCTTAGGATTATGTTGGTACCGTATCTAAAGCAGTGTTTTAGGTTGAACCGTTCAAATATTGTATTGTATAAAGGGCAGCACAATCATAAAAACTACCAAAACATATTTCAAATACGGATTGTTTTAAACAATGTCTAGGGATGTTGGCAAGCTAAAGAGTTAAGAGAGAGACACTTTAGTGTCCGATTGACTTGAACAGCCTCCACATAGTAGGCTTTATAAATATTTAAAAACAATTAAAGACCTAAGATGAATAGGTCAGATTGATTCAGAGGATTGACCAGAGTAAATATAAGTGCTTTTGGAATAAATCAACATATAAAAGAGGTTATTTGTGTACTATATAGACTCAGTCACTGCCACTGTCTGACAAATGCAAACGATTACCTGGTCTGGGTAAAAACATCTCATCATCGTCAACAAGTACTGCGTCATCAACAAGTACCTTGGCAGCAGCAAATGGGGATCCTAATAAAATCACTTGTCTGGTGAGAGGCCTGTGCCGAGCAGCTCCCTGCCATTTTCTCTGGGCAGAGACTGTCTCCCCTCACACAGCGACTCCTGGGGGTCCAGGGGCACATCCAGAGCTTCTTTGCCCTCTGGGGCCTCCGTACCCTCCAGTTCCTCCATGTGGCTCATCAGCTTCAGCTTCTTCTTGGGCGGGTGTTTCAGGGTGCCAAGGCGCTCCTTGACTTTATACTCCAGAGTGCTGTGAGGGATCCCGTAGACGGTCTGAGCCTTGGACACGCTCATCTTCCCCCCCATAACCACTTCTATAGCTTCTTCTAGCAGCTCTGTGTTGTACTGGCGGTATCTTCCCCTCTTTTTCCTCGGCTGCTTGTTGCAGAGGTCTGCCTCAGGGTCAGAGGTAGGGTACTGCCCCCCAGAGGCAGGGCGGTCTGCGTCAGATGAACCCCAGTACTCCCCATCTCTTCCAGGACCGTCCAGACCTCCACTGCTTCCCCGGCGACTGTGTTTGGGCAGGATGGACCTCAGCCTCTTCCCCAGGCTGTTCTCACAGTGGGGGCTAGGGAGGCTGTAGGAATCAGAGCTCAGAGAGCCCCAGGAGAGGTCCACCCCAAGGCCTCCTAGGCCTCGCACCTGCGGGATTTTGAGGTCGACGGGAGGGGAGTGAGAAAGGGAGAGCCCCTGGTCTCTCCGGGCCTCCTGGAGGATTGCCTTCCCACAGGAGGGGGACTTGAAGAGCCCCGCGGCCTCCAGCAGGCTCGGTAGGTCTTTGAGGTGGTCCCCGGCTCCGCTGTTGGCCCGGAGCTTCAAGAGGGCCCCGAAGTGGGTCTTGGAGGCCCAGGACGGAGAACCATACCTAGAGAGAGAGAGGTGGTCGAAGGGTCTGGAGGTGCGGTTCTGGTTGGGAGACAACTCGGTGTCGGAATCCTGGTTCACTTCCTGTTTGATGTACGGCGCATGACCGAGTGGCGAGGTGGGCTTTAAAGGGGCGGAGTGGCCGAAATTCTCCCTCCTCCTCCCATCCTGCAGGCTCCTCATAGGCAGCCCGGCCTGTCCGTCAGCTCTCAGGGAACGCCTGATTGGATGGAAGGAAATTTGGTGTAAGCAGAGCTTGCACAGTGCTTTATTCTTTCTCTCTCTAGGGGAGGATGGGTTGGGGAAGGGAGGATGTTGGCCACTCCTTTATTAGATGATCTTGCTTAGGTAACATCACTTTATCTTGCTTAGGTAAAAAAAACAAAAAAAAAACAAGTGTATATATATATATATATATATATGTATGTATGTATGTATGTGTGTGCTCCTTTTAAGAACAAAAAAAGCCAAGTTTGGGAATTAGTTTATTTGGATTGTTTGTTTTGGCTTTGCATTTATTTTTTTTAATTTACAAATTATGCGTCAGTCAACATAACAATAATAAATTTAAAAAAGGATATGCAGGGCAAAGAAATGAAATCCAAAGAAAAAGAAAGAGAAATGTGTCCAGCCCTGTCCAGATAGGGCAGGATAGGGCAATGTTGGTCATTGCAGTAAAGCAGTCTGGCGTTTAATAGCAGAGCAGGGTGACTGTTACCAAATGACTAATGCTAATGTATAGCCCTTAGCGAGTGACGTTACCACTGAACAAGCACAGCAATAAAAGAGTAAGCCATCAGTATGGGATGTTATAGGGCTACTTATTTCACATAAACCCTCACAATATCAACCTGACAGAAATATTGTTACTGTAAGAAAACATCTGAAATACTTATCTGCAAGGTTAACACAAACAAGGCACTTTCACACAGTACTGTTATGTGTGATAGAAAAATCAACAGATCTTATTGATTGAAAATTCTCACATTAAATTCATGAGTGATTAATTAACTAGTGATATGGCAATTTGCGAGGAGAGGCCATAATCACGGACAAATAGAAGAGTGCCCTTTTCAAAACTGCCGCTAGAGTTGTAAGACAATATCATATTATGACTTGACAGGCGTCTGCTCTTCGCACTTTAAATATTCCCTTCACCTCCGACCAGTTGCCATTTCAACTTTTAAATATCAAATCAAAGATGGGGCTGCATGAGGGGATATATGCATTGAGTACAGAGCTGTACGATCTGAACGAGATCAACAGCACAAGCAGCTTGATTCCCTCCCTCCCTCCTCCTCCTCCTCCTCAAGAGAGGGGTGCAGCTAGAGGGCGGAGCAACTGGGGCTAAATTAATCAAAATTTCATTACGCCGTGTTCCATTTCAAACGCACTAATGTCCATACATTAGATGATATCACGAGGAATTGCCCTCGGGCAAAATATAGAGTTCACTGGATTAAAAATTCAAATTCTTTTTTCAGTTTGAAATGAAGGCTTGGTCAATGTAAACCATTGAACATGATGTGTGATTAACAGAATAGGAAGCTCTATTGGTTAGTGGTTATTTCACTTATTTCTTCAGTCCATTGGAATATTAACTACATTTTATTGAGTATTTAAGGAATTAATACATGTTGTTTCCTGATACCAAAGAATCTCCTTCAAGATTTGTTTGTTGAAGATGCACATGTGAAATCCCTTTAAAATGTTGTCACACAGTCTAATCAGCCTGACAGGCTGGAGCTGCCCAGGACCGGGGTTGGTGACAATCCTTTCAGGACCTCCTACCTGTAGTTAGAAAAATCGGTCTTACCCTCTGAGAGTAGACATCTGGGAAAGGTGAGGGCTGTGGGGCGATGACATGCTGCTTCTGGCCCGTCCCTTTTTGAGTGACAGGTCCAGGACTCCATCTAGGGACAGGACATAAGGTTTAGTAACTTAGAAAGCAAGAGCCATTCTGTCAGGTGTGCACATAGAGAGAGAGGACTCATCTTTGTATCTGAGCCATTATAGCAGCTGTGACAGCATGGGCAGCACCATTGAGGCCATCTTCATTTTAAAATAGTCAATTTTCTTCACGATTGGCTGATCCCTCCTTATGACCCAGCTGGACATGACTACAACAGGGTCATCAGGAGGGATCAGCCAATGAAGTTGGAAGTCCCAACCAGTTGACTACATTAAAATGGTGGAAGCCCTCAATGACCCTGCTCATGCAAATACAGCCTTTTGGCCACTAGAGGCCTCTATCATTCTCTATGGGTGTGCAGGATTTGTTCAGTACAGTAGGGTAATGAATCTGCTGGTTCCGGTACCTTGTACTGCAGGCTGTGGCGGCATCCTCTTGACAGTGAGGAAGAGGTTACTTTATATAAAATCTACAATCAGACCTAGTGCATCTGCTGGTTCAGTGTAATACCAGAGCTAGTGCGTCTGCTGGTTCAGTGTAATACCAGAACTAGTGCGTCTGCTGGTTCAGTGTAATACCAGAGCTAGTGCGTCTGCTGGTTCAGTGTAATACCAGAGCTAGTGCATCTGCTGGTTCAGTGTAATACCAGACCTAGTGTGTCTGCTGGTTCAGTGTAATACCAGAGCTAGTGCATCTGCTGGTTCAGTGTAATACCAGAGCTAGTGTGTCTGCTGGTTCAGTGTAATACCAGAGCTAGTGCGTCTGCTGGTTCAGTGTAATACCAGAGCTAGTGCGTCTGCTGGTTCAGTGTAATACCAGAGCTAGTGCGTCTGCTGGTTCAGTGTAATACCAGAGCTAGTGCGTCTGCTGGTTCAGTGTAATACCAGAGCTAGTGCGTCTGCTGGTTCAGTGTAATACCAGAACTAGTGCGTCTGCTGGTTCAGTGTAATACCAGAGCTAGTGCGTCTGCTGGTTCAGTGTAATACCAGAGCTAGTGCATCTGCTGGTTCAGTGTAATAGCAGAGCTAGTGCGTCTGCTGGTTCAGTGTAATACCAGAACTAGTGCATCTGCTGGTTTTACCTTGTTCTACAGGCTGTGGCGGAAGCTTTTTGACAGTGAGGTCAAGAGGCGAGTCCTGGTCGGCCATAAGCAGCTTGGAGAGGACAGGGTTCTGGCTGGGTACGGAGGATGTCGCAGTACCACCAAGGCTGGCAGCAGGGGGCAGCGAGGGAGGAGGTGGCAGGCTTTGATCTGAGTGGGCCTGGGTAGCAGGGCTGGGTGCAGAGGGGACTTCTTGAGAAGAGGAGCTGTTTTTTGAGGTATATTCGGCAGCAAACTGGCGGATCATCCTCTGCATTATCTCCCGAGCCACTACTGGAATGTGCAGGTCCGAGAAGCTGGGGACATCTGAGGGAGGGAGAGGGGAAAATAATATATCACAAAGATATCTGTAGAGAGGGTTGACCCTTAGCCATCTCAACCATAGCAACAGTTTTATCAAATGTAACTAAGAACACATAAGGCCCACTTCCAGACATAGCCTATTCTTGCTAGAATTTCAATATACAATCTTACAGAAATGGTTGTAACACAAGCACACAGGATGTGGTATGTAACAAAAACTGTTCTTGTAAAGACCTACCTTTTTTGTAGAGGACTGCACTGAGGAATTCCTCAGCTTGTTTCTCGAGTCTGTTGATCTTAATCTGGTCTTTGACCAGCAGGGGTTTAGCCCCACTCTCCAACCCCTGGTTGCTCAGGCCAACTAAGTGCTCCTGGGAGAAGAGAGAAACAGAAACACAGCTAAGTGATGGAGAAACAATGAATAGCACCGTCACTGCAGAAGTGGGAACCTGTGGTGTATGGTAGACCCTTACAAATATATAAATATCGTTGCTGCACGAGTGACGTGACAAATGAATAGCATCATCTTGTTAGAGGGCTTTGGAAAAAACAAGAGTATCCGAAGAACACCGGTAATCATCTTCATTATACAGACCCCTACACAGCGCTCATACCTTTTGATCTCAGGAAAGCTTAACGAATAATTATGTGGCAGATTTGTCACAGAGCAAACTAAAGATGTGCTGTATTGGTTAAGACCTCAGCATGCTTCAGTTCGGCTGGCACCTAGCAGAGTGCTCACATACTCCCTTAAAAAGACCTGGAGGAGAGGAAGAGCAGTCTGTTCTTTTCATTTCTCTTCATGTGCAGCTCTGCCTCTGTACAGTGCATTTGGAAAGTATTCAGACCCCTTGACTTTTTCTACATTTTGTTACAGCTGTATTCTAAAAGGGATTAAAGTGTTTTCCCCCCCTAAATCTACACACAAATCAGGTTTTTAGAATGTTTTGCAAAATAATAAAATAACTGAAGTATCACATTTACATAAGTATTCAGATGCTTTACTCAGTACTTTGTTGAGAGACCTTTAGCAGTGATTACAGCTTCGAATCTTCTCGGTTATGACGCTACAAGCTTGGCACACCTGTATTTGGGGAGTTACTCACATTCTTCTATGAAGATCCTCTCAAGCTCTGTCAGGTTGTATGGGGAGGGTCGCTGCACAGCTATTTTTAGGTCTCTCCAGAGATGTTCGATCGGGTTCAAGTCCGGGCTCTGGCTGGGCCACTCAAGGACTTGTCCCGAAGCCACTCCTGCATTGTCTTGGCTGTGTGCTTAGGATCGTTGTCCTTTTGGAAGGTGAACCTTTGCTTCAGGTTTTCATCAAGGATCTGCACTTTTCTCCTTTCATCTTTGCCTCGATCCTGACTAGTCTCCCAGTCCCTGCCGCTGAAAAACATACCCACAGCATGATGCTGCCACCACGTTTCACGGTAGGGATGGTGTCAGGTTTCCTCCAGATGTTACACTTGGCATTCAGGCCAATGAGTTCAATCTTGGTTTCATCAGACCAGAGAATCTTGTTTCTCATGGTCTGAGAGTCCTTTAGGTGCCTTTTGGCAAACTCCAAGCAGTCTGTCATATGCCTTTTACTGAAGAGTGGCTTCTGTCTGGCCACTCAACCATAAATTCCTGATTGGTGGAGTGTTGCAGAGATGGGAGAACCTTCCAGAAGGACAACCATCTCCACAGAGGAACTCTGGAGATCTGTCAAAAGGGACCATCGGGTTCTTGGTCACCTTCTTGACCAAGGCCCTTCTCCACCGATTTCCCAGTTTGGCCAGGTAGTCAGCTCTGGGAAGACTCTTGGTGGTTCCAAACTTCTTCCATTTAAGAATTATGGAGGCCACAGTGTTCTTGGGGATCTTCAATGCACAAATTTGTTGGTACCCTACCCCAGATCTGTGCCTTGACACAATCCTGTCTTGGTGCTCTACGGACAATTCCACAGATCTAATGGCTTGGTTCACTCGACCCGACCTCAACCCAACTGAGATGGTTTGGGGTGAGTTGGACCACAGAGTGAAGGAAAAGCAGCCAACAAGTGCTCAGCATATGTGGGAACTCCTTCAAGACTGTTGGAAAAGCCTTCCAGGTGAAGCTGGTTGAGAGAATGCCAAGAGTGTGCAAAGCTGTCATCAAGGCAAAGGGTGACTACTTTGAAGAATCTAAAATAGATTTAACACTTTTTTGCTTACTACATGATTCCATATGTGTTATTTCATAGTTTTGATGTCTACACTATTATTCTACAATGTAGATAGTAAAACTAAAGAAAAACCCTGGAATGAGTACGTGTGTCCAAACTTTGACTGGTACTGTATGTAAATAAGGTATTTGTTTATTGTGCAAAAATGTTTCCTTTTTTTTTTGCTTTGTCATTATGGGGTATTGTGTGTATATGTTTTAAAAAAAATCAATTTTAGAATAAGGCTACAATGTAACAAAATATGGAAAAAGTCAAGGGGTCTGAACACTTTCTGAATGCACTGTATTGTAAGGGCCAGTTACTGGGTGAACTTTGAGCAAATTACCCTCCAATCCTCATCCATTAGATTCTGTACAGTCAGTCAGAATTAGTGTTGTCACAATACCAGTTTTGACTTTGATATCGATACCAGGTTAAGTATCACGATACTCGATACCAAAACCAAATAAGGCATATTAGCCAAAGTCACAGAATGGCACTTGATCCAGACAGATAAACTCAGCTACTGCTTTGTTCAATTGTTGGGCATCTTTTGAGTTCAATATCATTACATTTGAACATTATGTCAACAACAAAAATTTGACAGTCATTTATGCATTAATTAATCAATTATACAATCAATTTGACTTTGTTTTACTAATCTAACTACCAAACAATGGAAATAATGTATTTGAATGGTAAATCTATTGATAAACTTAGTAAATCAAGATGAAGCATAGGTCGATTCGCAATACAGGTGAATGCATATTATTCAATAGGATTGTGTGCATGCATTGAGTTTGAGCTTGTTTTAGCTGATTTCATGAGGTTAAAGACGACAGTCCCTTCCATTTAGGACTTATTTTATTAGCAACTGCTAGGGGAACATTATTTTATTGTACTGATCAACAACATTTGCATAAACAAAATCTCTTTTATAAAAGTGTGCGCTGCTTCTTTAAGAAAGTCCACAAGGCAGAATTAAACATTTTGGGTCTTTATTTTTGGTTAGGGTTAGGAATAAGGTTAACAGTATTGATAAGGTTAGGTTTAAAATCACATTTTAAGAAGAGAAATTGTAGAAATAGGCAGTTGATGACTGTGGTTATAGTAACTAGTGATGACCCAGAATATGGCTACGGAATCTAGTGGAAATCGCACTGGAGGCGAGGAAGTGAACAAGTTTTTGGTGACGAGGGAGTAAATTAATAAAGATTTTGGTGACAATCAGCTTTGAAATCAGCATATATTTGAATTATGGTTTGCATATTATCACAAACAAAGTATAGGGTAGTGAATTCATTCAGCTGTAAGCTAGCAAGGAAAGTAAGCCTATAATTAAAGCTGGAAGCTACCGGTATTCTCTTGCATTGTCAAGTGTTCTAGCCTGTATGGACATTGTTTCGAACAGTAATGAGCAGTTTCAACATTTCTACATGCCGTGTTGCATTATTCAAGTCTGTTAACTTCTGTGCAGCATGAGTGGGCAGCAGCCCAGACAGCTCTAGCAATGAATGAGTTAGAGCCGAACCGCTGTTAGGGTCAGACATCATTCCTGTGTGCGCACACACAGTGTTGGTCCCATGTTTCATGAGCTGAAATAAAAGATCCCAGAAATGTTCCATACGCACAAAAAGCTTATTTCTCTCAAATTTGGTTTGCAAATTTGTTAACATCCCTGTTAGTGAGCATTTCTCCTTTGTCAAGATAATCCATCCACCTGACAGGTGTAGCATATCAAGAAGCTGATTAAACAGCATGATCATTACACAGGTGTAAGACCAATCTAAAATGTGCAGTTGTGTCACACAACACAATGCCACCGATGTCTCAAGTTGAGGGAGCGTGCAATTGACATGCTTATGACAGGCATGTCCACCAGAGCTGTTGCAAGTGAATTTGAAGTTAATTTCTCTACCATAAGCCGCCTCTGTCATTTTAGAGAATTTGGCAGTACGCTCAACCGGCCTCACAACCACACGTAACCATGCCATCCCAGAACCTCCACATCTGGCTTCTTTACCTGTGAGATCGTTTGAGACCAGCAACCCAGACAGCTGATGAAACTGTGGGTTTGCACAACCGAAGCATTTCTGCACAAACTGTCAGAAACTGCCTCAGGGAAGCTCATCTGCGTGCTCATCATCTTCACCAGGGTCTTGACCTGACTGCAGTTCGGTGTCATAACGGACTTCAGTGGGCAAATGCTCACCACCGATAGCCACTGGCACACCGGAGAAATGTGTTCTTTACAGATGAATCCCGAGAGTGAAAGCGTGCAAGGCGATAGAGAGCTAGAGAGAGATTCCATTAACCCAGGTTTATTCATCAAAAGCAATGTTGCAAAAAATATATACATCGCGACATGTGTAATGGAAACGGCAGCTATAGGAGAAATGTTCAAAAGACTGATAAATAGTTTTTCGTTCGACAGGGGTAGATATTTTTGTCAAACCTTTTTTTTTTTTTTTTACAAATTATGGAAACGTTTTATAATTAAAGCGGTATATGAGGCACGTGATGTCATCACGTAACTATAAAGCTCCACCCACCATTTAATTCTAAATGCATACTGCTTGCTAAATCTATCTATTCTCTTTTTATTCAACAATAAAAAGTATGTTTCTTTGCAGGACAAGGATTGTCTTGACTTTCAAGAATGCCTGAATTTCTTCACCTTGCTTTTCTGGTTGACTGGATGCAAGTTTCACCATATAATTATTTCTCATCTATAGGTGCAAGTCTCACCATGGCCCGAACTGTGGTGATAGGTTGGCACATGAGAACATTTGTAATATGGGAAATATAAGTCAATTCTTGCATTCTATCCATGCTGGCTTTTGCGAGCTACCGGAAGACATAAAACTAATTATTAATGTACAATGTGCCTAAATGGATAATGAAAACACTTCATTCACTACAGGTGGAACCGCAGAAGACAGAAAGAGGAAAAACTTTTTAAAAAAGAAAACCAGTTACCTTGACTTTATCTCGTCTTAAGCAGCAGAACAGGCAGTTCTCATCAAATGACCAGTCTGACACGCCTTCAGGCTCACAGTCTGTGGATCCAGGAGAAACATTTTAGAAAGGAGAGGACAGGGTATGGTGGAATATGACAAAAACTCAGATGGTGGTTAAAAACATGAAAAAGCAACAACAATTCTCCCAAAGAAAACCTCTTTAGAAGTCCTGGATACAGTGACAGTCCACTAGACTTACAGTATCTCACAAAAGTGAGTACACCCCTCACATTTTTGTAAATATTTGAGTATATCTTTTCATGTGACAACACTGAAGAAATGACACTTTGCTACAATATAAACTAGTGAGTGTACAGCTTGTATAACAGTGCAAATTTGCTGTCCCCTCAAAATAATACACAGCCATTAATGTCTAAACCGCTGGCAACAAAAGTGAGTAAACCCCTAAGTGAAAATGTCAAAATTGGGCCCAATTAGCCATTTTCCCTCCCCGGTGTCATGTGACTCGTTAGTGTTACAAGGTCTCAGGTGTGTTACATTTGGTGTCATCGCTCTCACACTCCCTCATACTGACTGGTCACTGGAAGTTCAACATGGCACCTCATGGCAAAGAACTCGCTGAGGATCTGAAAAAAAGAATTGTTGCTCTACATAAAGATGGCCTGGGCTATAAGAAGATTGCCAAGACCCTGAAACTGAGCTGCAGCACGGTGGCCAAGACCATACAGCGGTTTAACAGGACAGGTTCCACTCAGAACAGGCCTCGCCATGGTCGACCAAAGAAGTTGAGTGCATGTGCTCAGCGTCATATCCAGAGGTTGTCTTTGGGAAATAGACGTATGAGTGCTGCCAGCATTGCTGCAGAGGTTGAAGGGGTGTGAGGGGGGGTCAGCATGTCAGTGCTCAGACCATACGCCACACACTGCATCAAATTGGTCTGCATGGCTGTCGTCCCAGAAGGAAGCCTCTTCTAAAGATGATGCACAAGAAAGCCCGCAAACAGTTTGCTGAAGACAAGCAGACTAAGGACATGGATTACTGGAACCATGTCCTGTGGTCTGATGAGACCAAGATAAACTTATTTGGTTCAGATGGTGTAAAGCGTATGGCGGCAACCAGGTGAGGAGTACAAAGACAAGTGTCTTGCCTACAGTCAAGCATGGTGGTGGGAGTGTCATGGTCTGGGGCTGCATGAGTGCTGCCGGCACTGGGGAGCTACAGTTCATTGAGGGAACCATGAATGCCAACATGTACTGTGACATACTGAAGCAGAGCATGATCCCCTCCCTTCGGAGACTGGGCCGCAGGGCAGTATTCCAACATGATATAACGACCCCAAACACACCTCCAAGGCGACCACTGCCTTGCTAAAGAAGCTGAGGGTAAAGGTGATGGACTGGCCAAGCATGTCTCCAGACCTAAACCCTATTGAGTATCTGTGGGGCATCCTCAAACGGAAGGTGGAGGAGTGCAAGGTCTCTAACATCCACCAGCTCCGTGGTGTCGTCATGGAGGAGGACTCCAGTGGCAACCTGTGAAGCTCTGGTGAACTCCATGCCCAAGAGGGTTAAGGCAGTGCTGGAAAATGATGGTGGCCACACTTTGGGCCCAATTTGGATATTTTCACTTAGGGGTGTACTCATTTTTGTTGCCAGCGGTTTAGACATTAATGGCTGTGTGTTGTTTTATTTTGAGGGGACAGCAAATTTACACTGTTATACAAGCTGTACACTCACTACTTTGCTACAATGTAAAGTGTCATTTCTTCAGTGTTGTCACAAAAGATACTCATATTTACAAACGTGTGAGGGGTGTACTCACTTTTGTGAGATACTGTAAATGACTCACAGATGTCAGAGTCAAGCAGTTATTGGGGAAAGAAAAAACATGACTAGACATTGACAATTGCTTGGTAATAAAAATCTTATTTTCAAGTTAGTGATTGTTATGTAATACTAAAAGTGTATATTATGCACTATATTCACAATTGATTGTTTGGTTGCTTACATGAATATCTAAAATGAGATTAGTGGATAAGTGTACATTTCTACATTATTTAATCTCTGAAAACAATTTATTAAATTAGTATTTTCAATATAGCGCTATTAGCAACGCTATTTAGCGGACTTGGTTGATTCTGTGATCTCAAACAACTGAGCTTACTAACATTCATCAACAATATGGGCAAAATGGATTATTGACAATGGAAAAGGTGGGAATGTTCTTTTCCCTTGTCATATAGATTGATACATTTACTCAAAATAGCATTGAAATTGCTTTTCCAGATGGCATTTCAGTGAATATTGGGTTGTGACAGACAACCTGGTCCAATTTGGGTCCTGAGGCAAAATCAGTTGAGAACCACTGGGCTAGACTGTGATCTCAGTCACACTCAGTCTAAGTATGACTGATGATTCATTTAGCTCAAGGAGCTCATCTAAGATAATTAAAACAAAGAAAGTTACCAAATGGTGTCAGAGACTGGGAATTTGTGCCTGGTTGGTCGGTTGCCATGGAAATCCATTTGCTTCGAGTCCTACTAACCTTCAGCTAAGAGCATAATTTAATAATTGAGTACATTAATATACCTAGTCAGAGGTGGTGGGCAGTTTCACATTGATTCACTGTTGAACTAGGTCTAGAGAGCCTATTAAATCATCTACATTAAATCTAGAAATAAATCATGTCTGATGGAATAGGCTTTCATGGTCAGCTTATCTTTAACCGATCTCTAAAGTTAATATTGTCTTCAATGTTCTCCAAGCAATAGGTTACTCAGATTAAAAAAAATACAATTTTAGATTTTTTTAATGTATAAAACTAAGTCCAGTCTTGATCAAGTATGGCAATTAACAATAGTGGTCCTAGTAGTCAATTCAAATCAGTAACATTCTTGTCAGAAGAACGAGCATGGTTGAGATAAGGTTAGCACACGTTGTATGTTTGTTTTGTCAAGCACAACAACGCAGTCTTGCAGTACTAGGAGGTTTTTGACTCCCAGAAGCCCAGTTCACTCCTAGTAGTAATGATGATAGATTGAATAGTGTTCTAGCTGAACTCACATGATCTTGAGTAACCCCACCAACTTCCCCATCATTTTGTTTCTAAGGATCGTATTGTACAGTTGCTTCGAACCAAAGCAACTGGTACTATAGTCCCATTTAGGATAGTCTTTTACAGCTCTCGAGCAGAAGTCGTCAAAACTCTAAATAATGCCTTCCATTGTCAGTAAATATCACGCATTTTGTCTGAAAGAACTGTACAGGCTTTAACATTGGCTCCAGGCCAGCCCAAACTCCAACTTCATATGAACACAAAGCGTGTCTCTTTCCAGAGGCCAAGCGGACTGTTTACAAGGAGGAGTGACTGTGGAAGGGTACCACATGGTACAATAGCACAGCATTGTGATAGGGGGACAAATATAGGCCTACGTACACTCAGAAAATACTGAATACTTAGGCCTACACTTCCTGACGTGTTTGGCTATGGAATTGTTAACCAAATCAACGCTGGCATCAGTTCAGAAGTCTTGGAACAACTATTTGTGTTTATGACATGGGATGGACATGATTTCGGTTTTAATGAGTGTAGCGGTGATGTGGGTTTGTGTGTCAGTCAGTGCAACAAATGGACTCACCTTTAAATAACGTTAGATCCTCCAGCAGCCCCGACCCAAACAACCCTTCTAAAATGCTCTCAAAACCTGGAGAAAAAGAACAATACATTCCATGAATACATAGAACATTCTATAAACCCACGAATAGGCAAAATGCCAAACAAATATGCATTTCATTCTACAAGTGTTGGGGAATTTCAATCTGTTAGTGGCCCAAAAACATGTAGCCTACAGTTTAAGATGTAGGCCTATGCTTCCCATTGCATTCACTGTAAATGTATGATAGAGTAAGTACATAGGCCCTAGTCTACTGCCAAGGAGCCCAATTAAAATGTATTTTCGCCAAAGTGTCAATTACTGAGAAACTTTGACATTCTCAGTGCTCAAACACCATCCTTCCTATATATGCCTAATTCTCCACAACCCCACTTTGACTTTCAATTTCATCTTGAAGCACACCCTCAGCAAATCTCCTCTTGCCTCACATAAAAAAAATACACATTAAATGGAATGCACGTACATTTTGACTAATGATATAGCATGCACAAGGGTCTGCCAGTTGCCAAGCAACAAGAAAGACTACACAGTTTGGTGTGCTAACATGTTGAGGCAACGGTCAGAGGAGAGGGCTTGGGTCTGTCAGTCAATCAATAGTACTGCAGAATCTGTCATGTCTCACATCAGACTGCTCTGGACATACTGTACTGACAGGAGGCAACGGGATACACACCATGGCAATGACATTGTGATAATTGTCATTTTTATTGAAAAATGTTGAGAGCTTGTAATAAATCTTCAAAATTTTGCAACGAGATACTTAGCCTAATTAATACAACACAGCTTTAGTCACCCCAGTCTCAGTCTCAAAAGCACTTGGAACTTTTGGAATCCAAGATTTTTCTCCCGCCGTGCCATTCTGCTTGTAAAAATAATGACCAACCTTACCCTCAAGTAAAAATGATGACATTATTTTTGTTCAGGTTATTGCCCATAATTGTCAGTTGCACGATTATGCAATGATTGTGACAGCACACACACAATACGTAGGCTAGGCTATACACTGACTGTCAACACAAGTCCCTCTTAACCACCAACAGCAGGAGTTAGTTTACTCATCTATAGAGAAAGGGTGGCTGGCTCACTAGGCTGAGCACTGTTCTCTACAGAACATAGCCTAATATGATAAGTGGGATTTTCCACAAAATGAATGCCTTTTACACCCCTTTGATATTTTAAGTAATAATTGTGCACCAATATTGCATTTTAAAAGCCTGTTAAATTCAATGAAGTGCCCTTTAACGTAGACCACATGGATAATTAAATACAGATTTTTTTATATGAATAAAGACTTCCTATTATCAAAATCCTGCATTTTGACATGTCCCTCCATGCACCCTCTGACTTCCAGGAAGATATTAACCCAGTTAACTTGGCTTTACAAAGTTGGGGTTATTTTTACAACATTATTATTTATTTCATGAGATTAGCGAATCATTTTAAGGTAAAAAAACTAAAAAACCTGGCCCTCATTTTAAGGTCAACCCTGCTATGTGAATTGGACTTGTTTTAATATGGTGAAAGTATGCCTTTTTTTATTGAACATTGAACAAATCAAAATGTAAAAGCAGGTGAGCTGGTTCTACTCTTTTTGGCCATTTTCTGGTGTTTTGTGGTGGAAACTGAGTGGGTCGAGCATACCATGCCAACCCTGTTACCCAGATAGACAGGCTAGAAATGTCTTTAATTATAAATGTTGCATTCATATGCCCTTCCTTGTTGCACACAACGAGCTTCCCTTTCCCATGTCACACAGGGATTTATGGCTGATTTAAAACCCTGTTACTTTATAGGTACTTATAGCAACGAACAGGCAGACCTGAACACGCTCCTGCAAGCTACCACTGGATTTCTTAGAACGCTACTAATGGGAGATTACATGCACCTGTGTGTTAAACCCACAAGAATAAACCAACAGATCAGTTGATCTCTCGTTGTTACCTTGTCAAGTGATTCTGATACTAGACAGCTGCTCCTACGTGCTCCACTCCCGCCCCCAATGAAACATTGACCCATCGGACACACTAAGGCTGAGGAATAAAACATTTTGTTTTATAAGAATATAGAAGTATGCCTATATTTCATTCAAATGTTTCACCTTTAAAAATAAAAAAAAATGATATGCGTGCTATTTGAAATAACCATTAACCACATTTTCATTTGACACAAAATGATTATAGGCTAAACTCATCACGACTGACTTGATTTAATAGCCTACACATTTGAAATATGGACAGTCCAGGGATATCCCCCCGATCTTAATAAGATACAAGCAACTTATAATTAAATGGACAACAAACTGGAAACAAATTATATGAATAGGCTACACCAACAGTTTTACATTCATACAAGGTGTCGGGTAAATTGCCACAGATTTGCCGTGGTATACTAACTGAGGAAATACTTTATTTCAGTCGTACAGAATGATTGTCAAATAGATAAATCGCCCTTAGTGTACTAACAAAGCAGGATCAATTTGTTCAGAGGGCGAAATATTCTTGAAAGATGTTGGCAGCAATCAGGACTAACAGAACATCGACATACATCCGCTTTAAGAAGTGGTACATCGTGGCCAATGATGGTAGCAATTGATCAACTGTGTGGGCGATTTTATCCCATATCGATGGTTTAACAAGAGATTACCTTATGTTAGTACACTGGCCAATTTTCATTGCAATAGGTCCATTGATGCGTTAGAGGTCAGAGGCGACATCTGTCCACTTGTCTGTAGAACCACACAACATGCTCTAGTAAAGACCCTCACCATAGTTGCAAAAACAGAATACATTTAGGCTAAGTGTTGTTTACCATCATGTTGTTTTGGTGCAATGGCAAATAAGAGGACAGTGTGTATGTTCTCAAAGTTTATTTTCCAGTAGCCTCCACCAGGATACAAAAAGGAAATGTTTGTCATTTGCCAAAGTCACACTTCCTAAAGACTTTCCACAAGTAACATTACTGGAAAATACTGCATCTAGACACAAAAACCAACACAGCATGTTTGTGCATTTTAATAAAATACACATACTTACTAATGTTTCCACGAGCAAAACCAACCTACGATCCAAGTCATCAACCCATCACCAACTTGCCATTCACTCTCTTCCTCAAAACAGTCAAGTGCCAACTGATTAAAAACCCTCTCTCAAAATCCCCTTGTTCCAACCCCATCCTCCACCTCTAGAACAGAATGTGAAAAAACAAACAGATAAATAAAATGGTTAAATGTAGCTGTTCAAGCCTACAGCTAGAGCGTTCCTCTGTTTCTGGGTTCATGCACAGAACTTAACCTAGTCCTCCTTTTAAAACCTTGCCTCTCTCCCATTCCCCCCAAAAAAAGAACAGGCAAAGACTAAAAAGTAGTGATAAAATATAGGCTAGAACTAGCCCCTAGCTGGAGGAAGAGAGGGAGGGATGTGCTGTTTCTGGGTTAGTGAACAGGACTCCATCTGCAGCGGCTAGCTAACCTAACCATCCAATCCCATGTCGGGAATATTTCAGAGAGAGAAAAAAAGAAAAATAGGTCATCCACGTTGGTTTGACAAATCAACGGCATTAAATCAAACCCCTCTTCAGGAATGTATTTTAGGGCATTTAAACATGAGGCAGTGAGATGCACTATTAAAGGGCTGTCAGTAGCAACACAACAATGAGCTCTGGGTGCTAGAACAACATTGTAATAAACAACTACTGGGCTATACAGAAACAATACTTGTTTTCCTCCAATTTTGTATAAATCACTAGACAGCATACCTACTTTAAAAAGAGGTCATTACTACGTCATCATGAACTGTGCATTGGTCTCGGTTGCAAACGCTCATACGACACTCATCAACATTTAGTTACACTGTGATGTTGGCTCACTTTACCAGTCTTGAATAAGATGTGGGCATTTGTATTAGAGGTCGACTGATTTATGATTTTTCAACACCGATACCAATGGAACTATACAGTTCCACTCATTACTAGCGTAAGACCTAATAACAACCCATTGGTTAATAAACACAATTCCAAAGAAACATTTTGGTGAGCGCAGCAGCGAAGGGAGGTAGGTAGAGGGGGAGCCAGTAAAGTGTGTTCTAGAGGCTAACTCATGTAGCTGACATGCTGGATCTCATGAAGAGTTAACTCAACAACAACAAAAATTGCTAACTCGGAGCATCCAACAATGGGGTGTGGGTGTGGTGATGGTGCTGAATACAACAAAAACGCATGGAAGAAATAGCCAACTATCCGACCCTCAGAACACACTGCTAGTAGTGAGCTACTGAAAAGCATGCTATCCAATATATGAAGGAAGCATTACAACCAGTGACATGGGAGTTCTTCTAGGGATCGTGACCACTTGATAAACCATTAGGCCTAACCCACTAATTGAAGAAATGAATTAGGCTACTGTGGATAACCAGAGGTACATGCCTACAGTATATAGGGTAGAATAGGCCTACAGGGTAGAGATACGATTCTGAAGCTAGCCTATAGCCTACAGGCATGGCAGTAACGAGGCGCAAGGTAAAGAGGTGTGGAACAAAGAGTTAATAAGAGAGACTGCAAAATATGATCCAATAGCCATTAGGCTAGGCTACACTACTTACCTAATGTGAGGAAATCAATTAAGGCCAATCTTAAAAGATTCAGGCTAGTATCACGGAATATTACAAAGAAAGGTACCCCACCATTTGCCATGTTTTCAATTGAAAACACTGGTACATTACATTTCTAGGGTCTTTGTGCCTTGTCTCCAGAAATCTAGAGTAGACACTGTCAATCTACAGTTCAGAGGCCCAATATCAAAATGTAAGTAAATTGCTGAGCATAAGGATGGCAGGATTCTAGATGAACCATACAAATTAGAGGTCGACCGATTAAATGAATTAGGGCCGATTTCACGTTTTCATAAATTCGTATCCGGCATTTTTGGACGCCGATTATGGCCGATTACATTGCACTCCACGAGGAGACTGCGTGGCAGGCTAACCACCTGTTATGCAAGTGCAGCAAGGAGCCAAGGTAAGTTGCTAGCTAGCATTAAACTTATCTTCACATAGTCACTAATTAACTACACATGGTTGATGATATTACTAGGTTAACTATTAAGTTAAAATAAAGTGTTCATTCAGTATTGTTGTAATTGTCATTATTACAAATATATAGAATAAAATAAAAAATATAATAGGCCCAGTAATCGGTGTCTGCTTTTTTTTGTCCTCTAATAATTGGTATCGGTGTTGAAAAATCATAAATCAGTCGACCTCTAATACAAATGCCCATATCTTATTCAAGACTGGTAAAGTGAGCCAACATCACAGTGTAACTAAATGTTGATGAGTGTCGTATGAGCGTTTGCAACAGAGACCAATGCACAGTTCAGACTCCGAACTGAATAGAGTCTAAGTGAATAGAAATGAAGAGCGGGCTGGCACTGTCAAGAGCTTTGCTTGACATACCGATAGGTTTCATACAACCATTCTCAAACACTGCAGCAGACTTCCTTGTTGGTTTTGGGTTGAATTCAGGCTCAACAGCAACCTCTCACAAAAGTCCTACACTTACGAATCCGAGACCATGATTGTGCTTCCGTTGTGGGTGTGGTAGCAAAGCATCCTTTATTTGCATGCAAGTAACATACAGTATATTAATATGCCTTACCATGTCTCCCGACAGTGGAACTGCTCTGGCGCGCTGCATGAAACAGAGCCGTGCTTCATCCGCGCAGTGCCGAACTATCTTCCAAAGTCCAACGAGGCACACTTAAATGGTTTCAGACGGCACTCTATCCCCGCTCTTCCAAAGAGTTACTTTTTGTTTGGTGAGGTGATATTAGCAGTTTGAACTAGGGCCAACCCTCCTACAACTCAAAAGGCGATTACAGTATGTGTATAAGAGCACTTATTAGATCTCTTATTCAATCTAAATGTTATAGGAGCTCCTCATGAGTGGTGCATAAGCTATACTGTATGAGCGCATGGAAACAGTTGAGGGTCGTTCCATGTCACTTCAGCAAGCCATGAGAATTGATACTGTATACTTGTTGTTGGTTTGGGATTGGGGTCTATGGCTGGCTTTTGACCATTTCTTTGGAATCCTAATGTTAGAAAAAGTTTGGTCCAAATCGGATTCAAGGTAGTATATTTGGGGCGGCTGGTAGCCTAGTGGTTAGAGCGTTGGACTAGTTTCCGAAAGGTTGCAAGATTGAATCCCCAAGCTGACAAGGTAAAAATCTGTCGTTCTGCCCCTGAACAGGCAGTTAACCCACTGTTCCTAGGCCGTCATTGAAAATAAGAATTTGTTCTTAACTGACTTGCTAAAGGTAAATACATTTAAAAATATATATTTCGTGAATATCATATACATTTCAAATTTAGGTGCAATCAATTAGCTTCATTCCTCAGTGCGCAAACTATATTTCAACAAAATAATGATACAGAAATGCGAAACGTATCTTTTTCAAAGGATTTCAGAACACTCCAAGATGGTGGGTATCGAAATCCTCCTTGTGCTTTTTGAAGTGGAACGACCCTTGAGCTACTAGCTCCTATGAGGAACCAGCTGCAGCATGTCTGTCTTTAGTTAGGCCTACCATGCAGCTACAAGGTGCTCACCGCTCAGTGTGACTAACTACCCAATCTCCCTTTGCCTTCTCCTGACCTATATCTGGAACCAATTCAGGGCTGAGGATGGGGGAAGAGATTTGGAGTGACACCATCTCCCCTCCCAGAAGCACTTAACTCCTGAAGTCCCCTTTTAGCAAAGCTCTGGGTAGCAGTCCCCTTAGGCACAGATCTAGGATCACCTTAAATTATTAAGATTTGGGGAGGTTAAGGGAAACCTATATTCTGACCTTGATCAGTGTCTAGGGGCAATTTATCCTAATCTAAAAGACTGGACTACTACAGTAACTACTATTACAGAAGTAGTGTAATAGTGGATAAGTGATCTTAAAAATGGACAAGATACTAGTTATCATGGTATAGGCTGCTATCAGGTTACACCACTTGGGTGTTTGAGCATGTACAGATGTAAGATCTTAATTTGATCACTCAGTGCTGAAAATGTTCCTGCATGGCAGGAAATGCAAATTTAGTGTAGTGTACTCAAGGGTTTAAAAAGACTGAACGTTTGTAATTCCACTTAAGAAAATGTCAGACTTGATTTGCTCTAATGAAAAATGTATTAACCCCTACAAAGAAAATTACATTAATTATAATCCACATTTCCTGTTGCTCCAGGATAAGTTTCCTGCTATAGCAAACTGTCTCCTAGTCTCCTCAAAACACAGTACATCACTCATTAGGATACAGATGTAGGATCTTAAAGAGATACTTCGGGATTTGGCAATGAGACCCTTTAACTCATGGATAGCGCAAAACACCAGTCTCAAAACAATCCACGATTTACGGTATTGCCGTCACAGTACACAAGGGGGTGCTAAACTCGCAACAACAAAAAGTCCATTGGGCATCTAACCAGAATGCGAACAAAATTAGCACAAACTAATAGCGAATTTCAATAAAGGCTGCTAGCTAAATATGCTAATGAGTGAAAATGAAAAACAAATTAAAAAGACAGGCAATCCAGCTCAAAGTTATACAAGTATAGATAGCTATCGAATGTCATTTTTGGTGAGTTTGGACATTTACAAGCAAATGTGAACGAGAGACAATGTGCAAATGAACAAAGTAAACAGATGCTTGTCTGAAGGAAGAACAGTTACTGGCTCTGGAGCAGTGTGTGGAGTTGCTAGGGCAACAGGTCTGCCTGCTCTGCTCGGAGAATGGGGGGGGGGGGGGAGCAGACTGGCCGAGAACAGAGAGGAGAAAAAAAAAAGGAAATCAAGATAGCAAGAGTGGCAGCTGTACAGATAACTCATCCAAAGCACTGACTTCTCAAACACAGCAGAAAGCTAACACTATATGGTGCTCCGTCTCCTTAATTCAGCCACTGACTTAGCTAACTAGCAAGTTAATCCACATACACAGCCGGACTCACCAGCTCCCGCTTTCTCCCGTTGTGCCATTTACAAACCAAACACGTGACAAACTCAACTGTTCTGGGGAACTACGGTAAGATTCATAATGTCAAATTATGTGACAGGTGAAATGAAGAACGCAATAAGCTAAGAGTAGCTACAAATATTCCAATTATTGAACTTGAATTTAACTTCAAAATAAAATATAGTTGACAGTATTGAAAAACAATCCTGTGGCTTTTTCCAAATACCGGTATACCGCCCAAGCCTAATAGAAATGTTAACTAGGTTAGTAGCCTATGCCTACCTGGCAGAATGATATCATGATTATTTGCATCAATCCATAGGTCATTTGTTTTGCAGACTCTGCAATCACATGAGCGCTAGAGAAGCACCGCTAGTGCACTTGCATAAAAGGCTACACCCAAAATTTCTACGATTTTTCACAGACTTCAAAAGTGGTCTCCTGTTGTGGTTTAAGCATTGTTGTGGAAAACAACATTTTGTATACATTTTTTTTATTTAAACGTGATTTTGAGAGTGAAAACCTGAAAAACAGAAACCTGGGAAAACAAACTAGAGAAAACAGAATTCGGGGGGGAAAAAGTACAATATTTTATAGGGCCCACTGTTTGTGTTTGCACATGTGTGCGCAAGCTTTGGGGTTAAAGTTTATGATGGATGAGGAAAAGTGAAAAGTGAGATGAAAGATGCATCAAAAGAAACAGCCTACATATCTCCTATTGTAGTTGGTGCAGAGTTGCAGTCATTTCTATTTTAAGTAAATCAATTCAGCAGCCTGTGAATCAGAATCCTATTCATGAACGTAAACAAATGATAAAAGGGATTGATTTTCAGCGCATGCTCTCTACATTGTAGTTATTTAGCAGACACTCTTATCCAGAGTGACTTACAGGAGCAATTAGGGTTAGCTAAGTGCCTTGCTCAAGGGCACAGCGAAATTTTTCCCCTAGTTGTCTCTGGGATTCGAACCAATGCCCTTAACCGCTAGGCTACCTGCAGCCTCTAGCCTACTAAAAATCCTGGCCATTTCTAAGCAGTGAAATAAGGGTACAAGACTTTACACCAGTCTGTCTGAACTGGAGAAAGATGTTACATCATGCACGTCTCTCTCTCCCCAAATTTTAATAGTATGCAAACATTTCATCGTCAACCTCGCCTCTCTTTTCCCTGTAAGATTCTGTGGTTAGGGGCTGTGTACCATGTTCCCTCTCTGGATGAATCCCAAATCACTCCCTTCCCCTCGCCCCTCCATTTGCATGCGAACGCGCAACTCCGCCATATGCACAAGCGTCCCAAAGCTGAGAGAGTGAAAATTGAGGGTATAGGGGCTAATTTAGACCATTCGATACATTTGGAGTTTGCGCAATGTAATACAAAAGAATGGATAGGCGTGACTAATTATATGCCACGTGCAATTGTTTGTGTGATTTCGAGACATGACAACAGATGAATTACCTCCCAAATTAAATGTTCAACACATTTTGTAAAATGACAAGGGGGATTAATTCATTTGAATTTCATGCTTGTTTTATTATTTCAAAGTGAAACATGAATTGCGTCATTCAAGTAACGAGTGTTTCCCATAGTTGATGGGATTATTGATCCCCTCACCACTCTCTGAAAGTCATCATCCGAGTTGTCAGCAACACGTGACAGAGGCAGGAAGTGGCGAGGCGGTGGTTTGGGATTCACCGTTTCTCTCTCTTCATGCTAACCCCCATCTTTGTTCTCTACTCCACTGACACTATTGGGTTATAGCTGACATTTCCTCTTTCCTAAGCAGTCTTCACAGGGAGCAAAATAGAGGAGATCTTAACAAAAGCTAATTGGGGAGCTTCTCTCATTCAGCCTAGAGCAGCAGAAAGTAATCGTCATAACTAAAACACACACAAGTTATGTTCTGGGGCTGGTCGAAACAGAGGACACAAATCAGTAAATCAGTTAGTTTTAAGGTCTTTTCGTGCTTAAAAAAGAAGCACATGCTTGATCATATGATGTTCACATGTTCAGTGCAGTTGATCACACTCGCACACAGTATAAAGGAGGTCATTGACATGCTAGAGTGAGGCTCAATGCAGATAAGTGCACAGACACAGATACAGGGGCTGAGGAGGAGTGATACAAAAGCACAGAGCACACTACAAATCAAGCACACAGGGCTAGGGGTACAAGCCTATCATATAGAAATGATCCTAGCCTGCTTTATTGCTTCGAGCCGATGATAGCCTAATCATGTAGCTAATACACATGTATTAGCCAAAAGATCCATATTGATACAGCAATACATTTTGGACAGGGCGTTGAGCACCTAAGATGTTCTGGTAATGACATATGCTACGCAATGCAATAATGACACGTGGGTAACAAAACATTGATTTCGACAGGTAGTGTTCCATCTCTACAGGGCATTGAACAAGTCGGCATAGGGAGCAGCAGCATGCAGTTATACTACCCAGTAAGAGTAACGAACGTGGCGAGGGATCTGAGCAGCATTCTGGGAGGGAAACAAAGCCACGCTCCACTAAACCAGCCTAAACCTAATGTGATGCAACCCGACAGTCCAATGGCGTATTGCTGCTCTTAAAATAACAAAATCTACGGAGACTACAGCCTACACACATACTGTATGTACGTCTCTAGGTTACACCAATTACAAAGCCATGTGATAAAGGGTGTTGGAGTTTTTGTGCATCTCTCTGTAAAGCCTACCTGACCTTTGGCATAGGCTACTGTCGTTACAACGAGGCTATACACCAAATCATGTTTAAACCTACCAATTAGAAACAAGGCATAGTTTTATCTAGGCTAGGCAAAATGAGCAATTTAGTCACAAACACAGATCTGCTAAATGATACAACGTAAAACGTTGGCTACCTGTAGAGATGAAAAGTGCACCATTCCCTTTGTGAAAAATGAATGGCTACAATAAAAAGATGATTGGTGGGTAGGGGGGGGATTCTACCTTCCATTAAAAAAGGCCTTAGCAGGGCTGTGTGCAGAAAGAAGGCTTTGTCTGTTCATACACACACAGAGAGAGAGAGAGAAATGGCTTCTTATGTAGGCCTAGTTATTGTGGGATCTGCACGAAGAATTCAGCAAATTGGGCTAGACTGCATTACTCTGGATGAAGTATGAATTCTAAGACTGATGTAGGCCTAAGCAGTGTATTCAAGGCAAGAAGACTAAACAAAGCAACAGCTATATGGTTCACAACTATGTTGTCAATACAAGTAATCTGTCAGAGGGAACACATTTTCACTACTGGTAGTCTAAGCACATCCCTCTGTAATAACACAGGCACGGGTCACAACAATGGCATCTGTAGAAAATAAACAATGTCACAAGGAAGGAGAAGCTAAACAGAATAACAGAAGCACATCCACTAAACAATGTTTTCTAACCGTCACCAATGTCATTGTTTGGAGACCACGGTATTTAACCTTCCATTGTTTCGGGGGGGGGGGGGGGGGGGGGGGGCCCTAGATGCAATACGCTGCACTTCAAAAGGTAATCATAAAGAACTAGGCCTAGCTGTGGCTTCAGCTGAAATCGCTATGGTCGTACAGAGACTGTTGCTAACCCTTTCGACCCTGTCTCAAAAACGGAGAAATACAAAATAAACACTGCACTATAAACTCAGAACCCTCAAAAACACCATAGAGATCAAGAACTAGGCTATATCCCAACACTGGTGGGACTTTAGAGGTACCCGTATTGTCCCCTACTGCAGCTCTGGGTTGGGGCAGTGCCGTGCAATACGATTTGAACTAGCCTGAGCGCCACATCCAATTCACAAAGATTTTGTTCCCCTGCTCCCAGTTGTAGTTGTCCCATCTGAAATTGTTATGACCCCCCCTCCAAAAATCAACTTTTTCTACACCATAAAGTCTGTATTGGCCTTCCATGTTTCACTGGCATTCATGGTCCTTGATATTCCAAACCATTTGGAATGCAAAACATTCCCAAAACAAGACCGAGGATTCATGTACAGTGGATAAACACGTTTGCATACGGAGGCTGATAGACAATAGTTTCTGCTGTTCTGTTGGACAATCACTCCTCTCTGCTCCATGACTTTACTGTTCACATGAAAACAACACACACATACAACATGGAACAAAATGTCCGTTTCAGTTTGAGCAGGCCGGTGCTACTCTCGTCTTTCCACCAAAAACCTGAACAAAAGGCTGTTTTTGTCTTGACTTTAGGTAATAATGGGGGATGCTGTTATGAAGTCTGCTCCCCAGGCCTCCTTACTGTAGCATAGCAGCAGGGGAACAATAGGATAGCTGTGGGTCAAGGATGGGGTGCTGACCATAGGGGCTGACTTGGCCTGGAGAAGTAGACAGCAAGAATGTCCTTTCTGTTTCGGTTTCTCTATTACTCCCACCCCCTGTAATTTCACTGCATTCAGTAAACACCTGGCATCAGGGTCATGTTCAGTAAGCATGTGAAATATAAAAATGGACGTTGAGGTATGCTACCGCCAATGCATTTCACCCCACAATTTTGTAAAAAACAATTAAGAGTTCAAAATCTTGACATGGAAAGTTGGTCAAATATGTTGTTTGTTCCACTCTCTGCTGTTCATTTACAGTACAGTGCATTTGGCCAGGCTTGAGTTCAGCAGGCACGAAGCGGGAGAAGAGGTCCAAATTGTTGCATTCCTTTGGACAGTACCTTTAACTCCCTCTAAGTAGGTGAGTGGGTCACTGAAAAAGGAGGCCTGGCTATTTCCACAGGGCACATGCACACAGATATAAAGGCAGTTTATGGGATTCTAATATTAACCAGATTGGTAGGTCATTGTAGGTAAGGTTGATGCAATGCCAAAAAAAAAAAAAAAAATGAATCCTACTTCTCGGAGCAAGAACAAACTCAGATACAAAGATGTTGCAAGCCAGTTTCAGAGTACTGAAGGACAATACACATGAAGAAATGGGGCAAATAATGTTGATGAAAAGTGCAACCCGACTACATGAACTAACTTTGTTGCCAAGAAGCAAGTTTCCCCTAGAGGGTCTAACCCAATTAAAATACTAGAATGGACATGAACCTTCTTATGATGGGATAAATGGCAGCCATTTTGGTCATAGTTTGCCAGTGATGTGACAAAAAAAAATTGAAATAATGAATCTGAATAATTTATCTGCACTGTATGTTTGTTAGCTAGCCAGACAGACAGTTTTAGAGGAATTATTCCATAAATGTTTCTAATTAACTGCCAATATGCCATCATCCCATTCAAACAATGCAGTCAATCCACAGGCAGCCATACACTGGCTGAAAACCGTTGATGATAGAACTTAGACAAGTTGTAAATGCAACAAGTACTGACATTGTATAATAGTACACAGCTTTCCAAGAAAACAAAACATTGACATTTATGGTCTGTTCACATTTATACAGAATATTGGTAAAAAATAATAATAATAATAAAAAAAGTATAAACTGTATTTATAATTATATGACAATATATTAGGTTAACAATTCTATTACATAATTCGATATATCACATGCCTTACTTTTATTATCCTGCATAAGTAAAATCAGCATTCTAAAACTGGTGGTTTGGATCGTGGATGCTGATTGAAAGATCAGCGTTCCAAGCCGTGCTGTATCAGCCGTCACAAACACACCTCTACCTGCTAACAGTTCCATCTGAAAAGGACCATCTCCATCAGAATATCATGTTCATGTTGCTGTCCCAATCCTCTCTGGTATTCATCTCACCTTGCTTCCAGCCTAGCATTTAGTTTGGTACAGCGGGGTTAATGTAAACTTAGCTGTCTACCTTTCAGACCTTGGAAACAATATTTCACTTTTGAATTTCGATCTCTGTAGTACCATATAGAGTGAAATGTGCACAGACAAGACAACTTTTGCTGAGCCAGTGGAAATCACATATCAACCTCATTATTATGGAGATATCCAAATAAATGCCAATAGAAAAAGATCAAGCAAACAAAAATGCAGCTAGTCTACTATCATTCCAGGTTCAATGTTTGACATGACTAAATTAGCTGAAGTTGGCTGGTTATCTAGCAACGAAGACGTTATCCAGCCCACATAGCAACCATTTCTTTTTTTATGGATGACCAGTCCTTTTGCATAGCAACTATGCAAAAAAAATAAAGATTTGGTCATGTTGCTTTAGACACGACGCAAAGAACTAACATGACCAAAATAATACATATTCTGGTGGAAGAATGAAATTGCATGAATTGAAAATCATGTTTTAATGAAAATATGTAAATCATTATTATTATAATATGTTGGTAACAGTTTTATAAAAGCAATAAAGCACTCAGCTATTACGTCGTCCTGGGCAATGTAATTTACCTGTCTGTGACTGAATTCATGCTACAGCTCTGCTTCTTGTGCCTTATTACTTAATTATGCCTAATGATTCTGGAACTTTGAGGGTTTATGACAGCCTCTCTAGTAATTTAAATCTATGGTCTGACCTTACTTCCTCATTGCAGCAATGCGCGCCCCCGATAGCTACTTTGGAGAAAAGCTCGTTGACCCCCGAGCATCGCCTCGCCCCCCACCACCCCCCACCCAAAATACTGTAAAATCGCGCGGGAGCGCGCACCTCAGTAAACGGAATATGCGCTCAT
The DNA here is from genome assembly GCF_901001165.1 of Salmo trutta. Taxonomy (NCBI): domain Eukaryota; kingdom Metazoa; phylum Chordata; class Actinopteri; order Salmoniformes; family Salmonidae; genus Salmo; species Salmo trutta. The sequence goes on along the minus strand of NC_042974.1, from coordinate 47,941,034 downwards.
AATTAGTGCTGTGTTTGACACTCCCGCTACAACAAACACAGCGCCCTTTAAACAAATTATAGCTATAGATAAAACCAAAAGGTGCACAGATAGATAACCTGAAATGCATAATAAATAGTAAATATACAGAACCATGTAATTGCATTTCGATGTAACGTTAAACAATATGTCGAGAGGAAATGGAACAGTTGAGGACAAAAAAAAAAGTCGCTCTGTGTTACCCCTGATGGTCACAGCCCGAATAATTTTGCAACATTGATGGCGAAGAAGTCAACAAAAACAGTAAAAAGGTACCTGAAAACCTGACTGTCCCTTCGGCGTGCATTACTGAACATACTTACCTACACAATGAATGAGTTTGTGCCGCCACGAGTCAAGTTCCTGCCGAAAGCCTCGCCTCTCGATCGTGCATTGCTGCTTCTTGCACAGACTCGCCATTTTCTACCGATCCCTCTCGGGAACGCGCACGTTGGCAAAGAGAAAGCGCTAGATGAGCGCGCACGCAATGAAGAATAGGCGCACTACTGTTCTTTATGCGCACTACAGTGCTGTCAATGCTCCGCTCTGCGCTGTCAACGCACTACTGTTTTCACAGCAGTAGACCTACAGTTTATTAACTTGAACAACATATTAACATTCATTATTTTACTGATCTTGAATAGAAGACTGTCTTAGGTCTACTTTCCTGTCTAACTTTTCTTAGAATATATAATTTAGCCTAGACAGAAGAAGAATAAGTGAGAGGTCAAAATGTCCACAATAGTTACCTGACTGAAAATGGGGGAGGGTCATGCTTTTTCAATTACAGTCAGGGGGAGTGTTTAGTATTTTTAAATTTAGTCCAGGGGAGGGTCATGTAATTTGTAATCAATTAAATGTAATATTGCTCAGGGTTTGAGAATGAGATGCTTGTTAAAGTATCTCATGTGTGCCCGATGATGCCCCTCCTCCCTGATTCTCGGCTGGGCACGCAATATCAAGTGTGCCTAGTGTGGTCTCAATAAAATGATCAACAGCCTATACCAGCCTTTCTCAGACCCTGGTCTGTGGACCAGTGCCAGTCCATGGAAGAATGCTTGCAGGTCTGCAACATATTTGACACCAATAAATACTTGCTGTAGGCCTACTTTCGCAATGTGCTGACCTATACATGCTGCTGCAGTAAACAAATTGTGTTGACATGACTAAGTATAGCTACACAAAATGCGCAGATATTTCGAAACAAAAACATCTACATCAAGGATAAGCCAGACATTTTTTTTACAAAAAAAGAGATGAATAACCAAACAAAAATTCTGCACAATAATTTCACAGACAAGGAGAGTTTACTGAAGGCTTCATACTTACTCTCTCATAACATTTCGAGGTGACATAGTTGAAAAGCTGGTCTTGCCCTCAGTCGTGGATGCTTGCTGAGAGGTTTTAAGTCCAACTGCTAGAAAGATCAGTGAAATCCGACTTTCCAATGACACGTGTAGAATTCAGGATATGGCACATGCAGATTTTAGGCAGAGCCCGAACATCAAATTGGTTTGCAATCCAATTAGATGAGACAGCTGACATTTCAAATGCCAGCTTGTTGTACGTATATGAAGGTTTTCTTTGTTGCAAAGAGTTGCCTCAGAATACAACTGTAGGTTAGATATTCCGTGTTCTGAACAAGTAGGCCTACATAACGGGACATGGATTACGATGGGACAGTTGTATCGGGATCTGTAGGCCTACAGATGAGACTGCTGCTCGAACCCATCCATACAGTGACGTGAAAGCGTCATTTTCCATGCAAATGATAAAAATTGCCAATTTCAAGACAAAGCTGCAGCTGGAGAGACCGAGTGCATAGAGGCATTTTTTATATGTTCCCCCTATTCTCAACTCTGGCTAACATGGGTGATCAATCAATCAAATATATTTATAAAGCCCTTGTTACATCAGCCAATGTCACAAAGTGCTGTACAGACACCCAGCATAAAACCCCAAACAGCAAGCAATGCAGATGTAGAAGCATGGTGGCTAGGAAAAACTCCCTAGAAAGGCCAGAACCTAGGAAGAAACCTAGAGAGGAACCAGGCTCTGAGGGGTGGCCAGTCCTCTTCTGGCTGTGCCGGGTTGAGATTATAACAGTTCATGGCCAAGATTTTCAAAACGTTCATATATAACCAGCAGGATCAAACAAAAATAATCACAGTGATTGTAGTGGGTGCAACAGGTCAGCACCTCAGGAGTAAATGTCAGTTGGCTTTTCATAGCCGAGCATTCAGAGTTACAGACAGCAGGTGCGGTAGAGGGAGAGAGTCGAAAATAACAGGTCAAGGACAAGGTAGCACATCCAGTGAACAGGTCAGGGTTCCATAGCCGCAGGCAGAACAGTTGAAACTGGAACAGCAGCATGACCAAGTGGACTGGGGACAGCAAGGAGTCATCAGGCCAGATAGTCCTGAAGCATGGTCCCAGAGCTCAGGTCCTCCGGGAGGGGAGGGAGAGGGAGAGGGAGAGGGAGAGGGAGAGGGAGAGGGAGAGAGGGAGAGGGAGAGAGAGAGAATTAGAGGGAGTATACTTAAATTCACACAGGATACCGGATAAGACAGGAAATACTCCAGACATAACAGACTGACCCTACCCCCCCCCGACACAAACTATTGCAGCATAAATACTGGAGGCTGAGGCAGGAGGGGTCGGGAGACACTGTGGCCCCATCCGACGATACCCCCGGAAAGGGCCAACCAGGCAGGATATAACCCCACCCACTTTGCCAAAGCACAGCCCCCATACCACTAGAGGGATATCTTCAAACCACCAACCTACTACCCTGAGACAAGGCTGAGTATAGCTCACGAAGATCTCCCCCACAGAACGAACCTGAGGGGGGCGCCAAACCCGGACAGGAAGATCTTGTCAGTGACTCAACACACTCAAGTGACACATCCCCACAGGGTGGCAGATAGCCTAGCGGCCACCAACCTTTTGGTTGGTGGCCAAAACCAAAAGATTGGTGGATCGAATCCCTGAGCTGACAAAGTAAAAATCTGTCGAATGAGTCTTCAATAAAGACTTAAAGGTTAAGACCGAGTCTACGTGTAGAAAAGTCCCATGGAGTTGGTGAAAGAATCCTTTAATTCATGGCCACTTACTCAGCTGGGCCAAGGGCGCTTTAGGTGGAAATGGTGGAAATGTCCGACAGATCTCATCCCCATAAAAGGAGGAAATCGCCATCACCCGATCTCGCTGCTTTCTCTTCCTTAACTCCGTCTAATCCAGAAGTTCTGTGCGTCCATGAATCCACATAAGTTCACCGAATCTGTTACCTTTCATCTGAACTATCTGTTGCGATCGGGAGAGTGGGCCATCAGTTATTGTTTATAGTTATTACCGCGGAGCGCGGCTTGGAGCGCGGCTTGGAGCGCGGCTTGGAGCGCGGCTTGGAGCGCGGCTTGTAGCGTGGCTTGTAGCGCACGCTTCAAATCTATTGTGTAATGTGAATGGTCAATGATCACGGCCCTACGGATCATCACAGGCCAATTATGCCATTGATATATGGTTAATATGTAATGAAATTACATGTACACATGAAGATACTTGAAAGGGTGACATATGAAACGTGGATAGGCAGACCATTCCATAAAAATGTAGCTCTATAGGAGAATGCCCTGCCTCCAGCTGTTTGCTTCAAAATTCTGGGGACAATAAGGAGGCATGCGTCTTGTGACTGTAGCGTACGCTACCGTTCAAAAGTTTGGGGTCACTTAGAAATGTCCTCGTTTTTGAAAGAAACATTTATTTGTCCATTAAAATAACATAAAATTGGTCAGAAATGCAGTGTAGACATTGTTAATGTTGTAAATTACTATTGTAGCTGCAAATGGCTGATTTTTTAATGGAATATTTACATAGGAGTACAGAGGCCCATTATCAGCAACCATCACTCCTGTGTTCCAATGGCACGTTGTGCTAGCTAATCCAAGTTTTTATTTTAAAAGGCTAATTGATCATTAGAAAACCCTTTTGCAATTATGTTAGCACAGCTGAAAACTGTTGTTCTGATTAAAGAAGCAATAAAACTGGCCTTCTTTAGACTAGTTGAGTATCTGGAGCATCAGCATTTGTGGGTTTGATTACAGGCTCAAAAACAGATGCCTCACAAGTCCTCAACTGGCAGCTTCATTAAATAGTGCCCGCAAAACACCAGTCTCAACGTCAACAGTGAAGAGGCAACTCTGGGATGCTGGCCTTCTAGGCAGAGTTGCAAAGAAAAAGCCATATCTCAGACTGGCCAATAAAAAGAAAAGATTAAGATGGGCAAAAGAACACAGAGACTAGACAGAGGAACTCTGCCTAGAAGGCCAGCATCCCGGAGTGGCCTCTCCACTGTTGACGTCGAGACTGGTGTTTTGAGGCTACTATTTAATGAAGCTGCCAGTTGAGGACTTGTGAGGCGTCTGTTTCTCAAACTAGACACTAATGTTTCTCAAGCGTTTTTGTGCCAGGGACACCCCAGAGGTGTCAAGGTGTTTTCAACAGCCAGTCTGTTGCGATGTTTAGATTTTGTTGCAGCAAGACAGGAGAAGCTGGTCTCAGATAAATGGCTAGATTGAACGAGGATTAACGTCTTTACTGCCATCTCCACTGCTGAACAGCCAGAATGTGGACAGGGTATCTCATTAAAACCAGCGTGCAGTTCTTGGTCACAGGACACCTCCAATAGTTTTATCATCAAGAACCAGTGACAAGCCATGAGTCTCTTCAGTGGTGGTGAACGTATAATACTTCCACTGCTTTCCCGGGCGTGGATCAGATTGTGAGGGGAAGCAATCCTCGAATATGAGCAGAGTTTCTCAGATGTGACCACATCGATTTACTTTAAAACTTTTTTTTTATTTAACCTTTATTTAACTAGGCAAGTCGGTTAAGAACAAATTCTTATTTACAATGAGGCCAAACCCTAACCCGGACAACGCTGGGCCAATTGTGCGCCGCCCTACAGGATTCCCAATCACGACCGATTGTGATACAGCCTGGAATCGAACCAGGGTCTGACGAGGCGTACAGAGACCCATTATCACCAACCATCACTCTTGTGTTCCAATGGCACGTTGTGTTTGCTAATCCAAGTTTATCATTTTAAAAGTCTAATTGATCATTAGAAAATCCTTTTACAATTATGTTAGTACAGCTGAAAACTGTTGTTCTGATTAAAGAAGCAATAAAACTGGCCCTCTTTACACTAGTTGAGTATCTGGAGTATCCGCATTTGTGGGTTCGATTACAGGCTCAAAATGGCCAGAAACAAAGTACTTTCTTATGAAACTCGTCAGTCTATTCTTGTTCTGAGAAATGAAGGCTATTCCATGCGACAAATTGCAAAGAAACTGAAGATCTCGTACAACGCTGTGTACTACTCCCTTCACAGAACAGTGAAAACTGGCTCTAACCAGAATATAAAGATGAGTGGGAGGCCCCGGTGCACAACTGAGCAAGAGAACAAGTAAAGGCTGGACTATAGCTTACAATAGGCTATAGGCCTAGGATATGCGAAGAGCATGCTTGGAGAAGCACTGAGCAAAGTTATATTTCTAAGAAAATGTACTTTCTTTGAGTTTTTGAGCTGCTGGGATGGTGTATGTAAAACTAGGTTACACTGCATTACACACGGCAATGGATACGCGTACCCAATCATGAGCACCGGTCTGCGCTGCTCTTGCTGATGTTAATAACCCTTTTGCGCAGCCTAACCAATGACTGTGCTGTTTACGGTGGCACTTCAGGAGGTGAGTGAATTTGTCAAAACAATTCTATATCTGTGCGCGTGGACAAGGTCTACTGATGTCCTGTTCAGCTTGAGAGGGAGAGCATGAATTTATTATAAAAAATATATATATATTATTTAACTAGAGAAGTTGGTTAAGAACAAATTCTTATTTACAATGAAGGCCTACCAAAAGGCAAAAGGCCTCCTGCGGGGATGGGGGCTGGGATTAAAAATACAAATAAATTAAATAAAAATTGGACAAAACACACATCACGACAAGAGAAACAACACTACATAAAGAGAGACCTACAAGGACAATATAGCATGGTAGCAACACATGACAACACAGCATGTTAGCAACACCACATGGCAGCCGCACAACATGGTAGCAGCACAAAATAGGGTACAAACAGTACAAATGGCAAGAAGGTAGAGACAACAATACATCACGCAAAGCAGCCACAACTGTCAGTAAGAGTGTCCATGATTGAGTCTTTGAATGAAGAGATAAAACTGTCCAGTTTGAGTGTTTGTTGCAGCTTGTTCCAGTCGCTAGCTGCAGCGAACTGAAAAGAGGAGCGACCCAGGGATGTGTGTGCTTTGGGGACCTTTAATAGAATGTGACTGGCAGAACAGGTGTTGTATGTGGAGGATGAGGGCTGCAGAAGATCTCTCAGATAGGCCTCACTCCCCCCTAAGAGGGTTTTTATAAATAAGCAACAATCAGTGGGTCTTGCGATGGGTATACAGAGATGACCAGTTTACAGAAGAGTATAGAGTGCAGTGATTTGTAGAGTGCAGTGGTGTGTCCTATAAGGAGCATTGGTGGCAAATCTGATGGCTGAATGTTAAAGAACATCTAGCCACTTGAGAGCACCCTTACCTCCCGATCTATAAATTACGTCTCTATATTCTAGCATGGGTAGGATGGTCATCTCAATCAGGGTTAGTTTGGCAACTGGGGTGAAAGAGGAGCAATTACGATAGAGGAAACCAGGTCTAGATTTAACTTTAGCCTGCAGCTTTGATATGTGCTGAGAGAAGGACAGTGCACCGTCTAGCTGTACTCCCAAGTACTTGTATGAGGTGACAACCTCAAGCTCTAAACCCTCAGAGGTAGTAATCACACCTGTGGGGAGAGAGGCATTCTCCTTATCAAACCACATTACCTTTGTTTTGGAGATGTTCAGAACAAGGTTAAGGGCAGAGAAAGTTTGTTGGACACTAAGAAAGCAGATGAGAAGGAAGACCGGAGGTAAGCTTGCTATTTCTATAATTGATTTGAATAAAAACAAGGTTAAGGGCAGAGATATTTACTTCGTTGCCCATAATGAAGCTATTTATCAGAGTTATTTTTGACCTCACAATAAGCCATATTCGAGTAACACATTGTGGGGCGGCAGGTAGCCTAGTGGTTAAGGCGTTGGGCCAGTAACAGAAAGGTTGACGGTGTTGTGCCGAAATTATCCCCCTGCCAGAATCCCCCCCCCCCCTCGCGTGAACGCGCACGCACTCAACTCTTCATTGCTGCGACTTGCTTGCTAGTTGAGAGTTCCGATCACGTTAGGCTGCGTTTCATTTTATTTTTTATGTCGGTTTGATTGCGGGGGAGGCACTAGTAATGTCATGTCTGTAGTTTTCGGTTTGGCTATTTGTTTCAAGTGTATTAGTCTATAAATACATCTCTTTGGTAAAATTCGTCATCTCTCCCATGTCTTATTCGACCAGTAGTTGTTCTGAAATGTTTATTGCTTGCCTACATTTTACTCCCTCTGTTTAATATAACACACATACTTTAATTAATAATTTCGGTTGCCTTTCCTGACGTGAAGCTTGTTCTATAGAAAGAATTCGACTCTGATGTGTGCCACAGAAAGTATTTGACTCTAGCCACAAAATTAAGGAAATTAGAAGGAGGGGGGGGGGATTTCGGCAGGCAAGAAAATGGCCTTGACGAAATTCACGCCCCCCCCTTCTAATTTCCTTAATTTTGTGGCTAGAGTCAAATACTTTGTGGCACACAGAGTCAAATACTTTCTATAGAACAAGCTTCACGTCATTTAAGGCTACCGAAATTAATAATTAATGTCAAACTAATTCATGTCAAAACTATGTGGACAGCGCATGGGTGCTGAAAGTAGGCTAATTCGAGAAGATCTAATTCATTTAAACAGTTTACATTTTAATGTGACTTTAGGCTACTAAAACAAGAGGTCTTTTGTATTGGAGCCTATTTCCTCCTATTCAAGAACTAAAAGGTACACCTACCTGATAGGTGGTAATCTACCAGCCATAGATTTTATCAGCCAATCCCTTCAGTCACCATGCACTCCTTAAATATCTCAGTGTCAGTGAAGAGCATGGTGCTCAATTAAAACCAGGGTTCGATTTGAAGAGGTAAGTGAGAGTATATAAGGTTTTTGTTAAAGAGGGGGTATGTGAGGGTATTGTGGCTTTTGTTAAAGTTAATGGCTAAAAACCATAGGCCTACCCCTTGTTCATTTAAGATTTTAAAAAAGAAATGGTATATAGTGCGATCTATAACGAGGCTTTACTCCACAATGCCTTGTGCTAGAAACAAGCTGTTAAATGCCGGGGAAAGACGTGACTCCTCTGCATATGGGATATATTTGGTTTATCTCTATGACATTCAGAGGCTGCGCTACAACCTTCTATAGGGGAGGATGAGGAGACAAAAACATGTACTTAGCTTGGAAATTAATTATTCTGTCACTACCAATTGAAGTTTGCCATTTCAACCAGCTATTACGCAACATGCTAACTCTAAATCAAGTCGGGAGCAAGCCAGGTAGTCTAATTATTTAGGCTATATTATTATTATTATTATTATTATTATTATTATTTCAAGGCTATAGCCTTGAATAAATCAATTGTAAAGAATTAGTGACATGCTACAGGCTGCCAGGAGTGCTCAGCATTTCAACACATCAACAACATGCCTATAAATTTAGCACTTAGGCTGTATAAAAGGAAATCTATTTTTTTGTTAACTTAGAAATAAATGAAAGGAAAAATGCCTTCAGGCTATACAGTCATTCTACAGTGCCATTGAAATCACTTTTAGAAACAAGAGGTTGGCCAGTCTTTGGTTTGAGGATCATGCAATGAGCTACGCATGCCTAGTTTGTTCATTTAGCCTAGCAGATGCTCTTCTATTCCCATACCCTAATCACAGTCAAAACACATCTATTTTGTAACAATATCATGGATTAAAACTGAAGAAAAAAGTGAACTGTATACCTGTATGATATGTGGCTGCTGTGTTAAACAATGAATGGCATTTTCTTGAAATCATTGATGATCAGATACTTCAGTTGTTACTGGTTCTGTTGTGCTCAATTTTTACATTTGATAGACAACATTAGCACTGTTCCAAACTTAGACTATCCTCTTTTTAAGAATAGCCTGTATAGAAATCAAAACGTCTCCGGTGCTGTAGCATGCACTCATTCGTTGTTATGCTCGGTTGTGGTATTAAAAAAGATTCTGCTCGTCTCCAGTCATGTAAAAGGACCTAGAATTGCATGAAATGTGTTTATAAAAGGCTATAAGATGATAGATTCATGCAGAGCTTTTATTATAATGGATATATGTTCACACTTGTCCAAGGTGGTCTGCGAATCAACAACCTTCTTGCTACTTTGCCGTGTAATGCTTAAAAAACGAAGAGCAATTTCTAAAACTGCATATCTAAGGCTCTGGTCTGTGCTAGGAGTGAGGGTAAAAGGTAGGCATGTTCTCTGCTATCCACTTTATGTTTTAATGATTATTTTGGGTATAGGGGAGGATCACTTGTGGTTTTTCAAAAGTTCAGGGAGGGTCAGGTAAAAATATATTTTACTGGAAGCCCATCCATTTTCATTTGAGAGAGATACGATGAGGTATCCCTCATAAATAACGTACAGTCCCTAATGACTATTCAATCCGTAGAGCTGACTATTAAAAGTCAAAGTTTCCTTGGTCGCGAGACTGTATCCACGGTAGGCCTAAATGCTGAATAAATCGGCTCATTCGGAAATGATCATTTTATCGCATACTTCAGCGATACGGATTGAATAGAGCCAAGTAACCTTTGCCTTATGAAAGAAACAAGTAAACTCTTTCTAACTTGTTTTTAAAATAACTAAAAGGGAGTTGATATAGGCTACATTTATATTTTAGAATGCACAACAAGTAAGGAATTACTATGGATAGGTTTATCATAGTCAATTAAACCACCATTAAAATACGGAACTGTTATTATTTTCCCCTGTTAAATTAGGCTATTTCTTTCTTCTAAAATATCGTGCCTAAGGCTACACATTGAAATAGGACCTTTAAAATCCGGCATTTCTCCACTGCCCCATAGAAACATGTTTGCCAGAGTGGTGTTAACACACCAAGCCAATCAGAACAGGTTTTTAATGAGCGGCAGCCAAAGCCCTGCAATGAAACAGTGCGGCTGCGTAATAACATGGCGATGCATTACCGCCGGCGTCAGCAGCACCGAAGCGTATAGCGGCAGGCTAATACTGTTCCCTAGCCAACCTGTGCTTGTCCAGTCTTCTCTCCTCTCCTTACCGACTCGTTAATGTCGTAAAGGTGGATTCCAATGCTGCAGAGACAGAGAAGGTAGCGCACAGGTAAACCGTTTGGTCATATGACTGTAGGCTATGTACACTGTCAATAAAAGGCAGTGCAGGACTTGTCCAAATTGGCTCAGTTACTGTGGCGCCACTGTAGCTACTGGAAAAGCATGATAGGTACATGATATATGCCGGCGACATAAAATAAGAATACTTTTTACAACTTTTGACAGCATGACAAATGCAAAGGTGTTTTACAGGTGAGAAGAATATAGCTGAATTGGGAAAGAGGTCATTGTAGCCTCATTTACACATCAACTAGTCTGAATAATGTATTACATCATCCAGTGTCAATAGGTTTACACTTGCATTTTACCCTAATGGTAATGTGGCAGCAAATAGCCAGCCTTATGAGGTTCTCACTGATTAGATTATATTCCTGCAAACTGATATAAGAAATTACTGAAAATTAGGGGCAGTTTTGCCATCCTTTGTCTCACACGTTCCCCCTTTCCCTTGTCTGTGTGTGAAAACATTTTACAGTTCAGTAAAGCTTCTTCCTTTAAAAGCACTGTCCATATGTTGACTAGGCTACCACACACACTTCACTTTCTAGAACAGCATCTGCAGAGCTGTACTGATCTGATCTCTTCCCTGCTGTCTCTGGACTTCAGCACCTGTCCTCTGCTCCCACACCTCCCTCATCACTTCTCTTCTCCCCACCCCTCTTCCCATCCATCACCTCTGCCCATCCTCTCCTCGCCCTATCCCTCGACCTTAACTCATCCCTTGATCTCACCATCCCTTTCACTCCTTGACTTTAAAATAAACTCAGCAAAAAGAAACGTCCTCACTGTCAACTGCGTTTATTTTCAGCAAATTTAACATGTGTAAATATTAGTATTAACATAAGACTCAACAGACAAACTGAACAAGATCCACAGAGATGTGGCTAACAGAAATTGAATAATGTGTCCCTGGGTCAAAATCAAAAGTAGCAGTATCTGGTGTGGCCATCAGCTGCATTAAGTACTGCAGTGCATCTCCTCCTCATGGACTGCACCAGATTTGCCAGTTCTTGCTGTGAGATGTTACCCGACGCTTCCACCAAGGCACCTGCAAGTTCCTGGACATTTCTGGGGGGAATGGCCCTAGCCCTCACCTTCCGATCCAACAGGTCCCAGATGTGCTCAATGGGATTGAGATCCGGGCTCTTCGCTGGCCATGGCAGAACACTGACATTCCTGTCTTGCAGGAAATCACACACAGAACGAGCAGTATGACTGGTGGCATTGTCAGGCTGAGCCTGCAGGAAGGGTACCACATGAGGGAGGAGGATGTCTTCCCTGTAACGCACAGCGTTGAGATTGCCTGCAATGACAAGAAGCTCAGTCTGGTGATGCTGTGACACACCACCCCAGACCATGACGGACCCTCCACCTCCAAAATCGATCCCGCTCCAGAGTACAGGCCTCGGTGTAACGCTCATTCCTTCGACGATAAACGCGAATCTGACCATCACCCCTGGTGAGACAAAACCGCAACTCGTCAATGAAGACCACTTTTTGCCAGTCCTGTCTGGTCCAGCGACGGTGGGTTTGTGCCCATAGGCGACGTTGTTCCCGGTGATGTCTGATAAGGACCTGCCTTACAACAGGCCTACAAGCCCTCAGTCCAGCCTCTCCAGGCCTATTGTGGACAGTCTGAGCACTGATGGAGGGATTGGGCGTTCCTGGTGTAACTCGGACAGTTGTTGTTGCCATCCTGTACCTGTCCCGCAGGTGTGATGTTCGGATGTACCGATCCTGTGCAGGTGTTGTTACACGTGGTCTGCCACTGAGAGGACGATCAGCTGTCCGTCCTGTCTCCCTGTAGGGTTGTCTTAGGTGTCTCACAGTACGGACATTGCAATTTATTGCCCTGGCCACATCTGCAGTCCTCATGCCTCCTTGCAGCATGCCTAAGGCATGTTCATGCAGATGAGCAGGGACCCTGGGCATCTTTCTTTTGGTGTTTTTCAGAGTCAGTAGAAAGGCCTCTTTAGTGTCCTAAGTTTTCATAACTGTGACCTTAGTTGCCTATCGTCTAAGCTGTTAGTGTCTTAACGACCGTTCCACAGGTGCATGTTCATTAATTGTTTATGGTTCATTGAACAAGCATGGGATACAGTGTTTAAACCCTTTACAATGAAGATCTGTGAAGTTATTTGGATTTTTATGAATTATCTTTGAAAGACAGGGTCCTGAAAAAGGGGCGTTTCTTTTTTTGCTGAGTTTACCTCTGCGAAGGCACACTAAAGTCAGGGTTCAGATAAGACAGATGTTGGCGCATTTCCATAGAGGATTTACCCCAGTGTTTTACCCAAAAGGCTCAGACTTTTTTGTTTCCATCTACACAGGCCGGCACCTGTCTCTCACTGGGCCATGGCGCTGGCAGACCTGCACTCACTTGGGGCCAAAGTCAGGCCACTGGTACTTTTCAGCTTCCAATTACATAACAATGGCTAATTGTATACTTTAACACCTAATCACAAAACAACTGTTTTGATTATGCCAAGGTTGTTGATTCTGCTCTTCACAAGTCCTCACTGCCAGCCCTAGCTATGGAAACACACTTTCCCTAGTCTAACATAAGGGTGTATACACTAGTGTAACACTGGTGTTACAGTTGAAAAAAGCAGCAATACAGTCCGTGCTCTTTACGTTTGTGTGTGTGTGTGTGTGTGTGTGTGTGTGTGTACACGCACAGAACGGAGGGGCCATGACTCTGACGGGAGGGTCGTTCACCTACACAACTGGCGAAGAGTACCATGTGGGCTGGAAAGAAGGTAAGACGTCTCTATTAACCTTCCCTCTCAAGTTTACGTCTTCATACAGTAGGCACATATAGGCTGATCAATATGTATGCATCATGCTTTATACTGTTATGTAGGCCTTCATTTATGTATGACTATAGGGATTCTCCAAACCCTTCACACTGAAGTACAGAGGTTGTTTAATTCATGAATGTAATATCCGCTTAGGTAGCATCAGCCAGATATTTTCATCCACAGAGCTGTCATATATAACATCCTTTCAGCCTCATTACCATCTCTAGGCAGTTCCCTGTGTCTCTGACTCCATGTGTGTCTTAACTAACAGTATCATGTGTGTGTGTGTGTGTCTTCCTATGTGTCCTAACAGTCTCCTGGGGCACTGTCTTTCTAGGACAAAGGACAAGTTTGCCTTTTTTAACCAAATCTCTATTTGATGTAAATGGAATTTTATAGAAGTGTCCAGACACTTTTTTTGCAATTTCATTTGGTTTTGAGAAACTTACCCCAACAGTGATAGAGGTCCTAAGACTCGTTCTGCAGTATCTATCAAGGCACAAGGCGAGACCCAGATGCAGACACAGGAGGCAGATGGTTGGAGTCTTACAATGTTTATTAATCCAAAGAGTAGTAGGCAAGAGAATGGTCGTGGACAGACAAAAGGTCAAAACCAGATCAGAGTTCAGAAGGTACAGAGTGGCAGACAGGCTCGTGGTCAAGGCAGGCAGAATGGTCAGGCAGGCGGGTGCAAAGTCCAGAAACAGGCAAGGGTCAAAACCGGGAGAACTGCAAAAGCAGGAGAATGGGAAAACCGCTGGTTGACTTGGGAAACATACAAGACGAACTGGCACAGAAAGACAGGAAACACAGGGATAAATACACTGGGGAAAATAAGCGACACCTTGGAGGGGGTGGAGATAATAACAGGAACAGGTGAAACAGATCAGGGCGTGACTGTATCGGGGCAGTGATAAAACATGAACAAAGGCTCCAAAATCACCCAAATATGTTCTCTTAGAAATGGCAACTCTCTCAGTATAGTGATGCAAGTCTTTAGATGTTGTACACAGAAAATTGTTACATTACGACCTTTAACGTTATATTCCATTTTGTTGGACTCGATCGATACGTTACTGTATACGTGCATGCACATAGTAAAGTATCGCTAGGATATAGCATTGCGGATAAAGTTCTATCGCTGGTGGGGTAAGTTCCTCAAAAGTAAGAGAAATAGCAAAAAAAGTGTCTGGACATTTCTATAACATGCCATTTACATCAAAAAGTGAACCTGTCCTTTAACTAAGAGTCCTGTGTGTATCAGTCTTCCTTTGTGTCTTAACTGAGAGTCCCCTGTGCCTTAATTAAAATAATCCCCTGTGTATCAGTTAAATAAAGGTTCAATCCAAAATACAAATAATAATAATAAAAATCTGTCTTCATATGTGTCTTAACTCAACTGCCCCTAGTCCCTATGTTAGTTCTGTTAGTATTAAGGGATCATTCTGGGCAGAATGAATACTACTGAGAGGGTGTGGGTTGGGGGAATACTGTGAACTCAACAACCCTTTGTCTTCCTCCTGTCCTTTGTTTTTCTGTAAGACACGGGACTAGGTTTGTAAAGATATAAACATACAGTGGCAAGGAAAAGTATGTGAACCCTTTGGAAATACCTGGATTTCTGCATAAATTGGTCCTAAAATGTTATCTGATCTTCATCTAGGTCACAACAATAGACAGACACAGTCTGCTTAAACTAATAACACACAAACAATTATACGTTTTCATGTCTTTATTGAACACACTGTTGTAACATTCACAGTGCAGGGTGGGAAAAGTATGTGAACCCTTGGATTTAATAACTGGTTGACCCTCCTTTGGGGGGTAACCTCAACCAAACGTTTTCTGTAGTTGTGGATCAGACCTGCACAATGGTCAAGAGGAATTGTGGACCATTCTTCCTTGCAAAACTGTTTCAGTTCAGCAATATTCTTGGGATGTCTGGTGTGAACTGCTCTCTTGAGGTCATGCCACAGCATCTCAATCGGGTTGAGGTCAGGACTCTGACTGGGTCACACCAGAAGGCATATTTTCTTCTGTTGAAGCCATTCTGTTGTTGATTTACTTCTGTGTTTTGGGTCGTTTTCCTGTTGCATCACCCAACTTCTGTTGAGCTTCAATTGGCGGACAGATAGCCTGACATTCTCCTGCAAAATGTCTTGATAAACTTGGGAATTGATTTTTCCATCAATGATAGCAAGCTGTCCAGGCCCGGAGGCAGCAAAGCAGCCCCAAACTATGATGCTCCCTTCACCATAGTTTACAGTTGGGATGAGGTTTTGATGTTGGTGTGCTGTGCCTTTTTTTCTCCGCACATAGTGTGCGTTCCTTCCAAACAACTCAACTGTAGTTTCATCTGTCCACAGAATATTTTGCCAGTTGCTCTGTGGAACATCCAGGTGCACTTTTGCAAACTTCAGAAGTGCAGCAATGATTTTTTTTGGACAGCATTGGCTTCTTCCGTGGTGTCCTCCCATGAACACCATTCTTGTTTAGTGTTTTACATATCGTAGACTCGTCAGCAGAGATGTTAGCATGTTCCAGTCTTTAGCTGACACTTTAGGATTCGCCCTTGCTGTCTCTGCTTGCTGTCTCTGCTTGCTGTCTTTGCCTGGCCGGTTCCCCTCTCTCCACTGGGATTCTCTGCCTCTAACCCTATTACGGGGCTGAGTCATTGGCTTACTGGTGCTCTTCCATGCCGTCCCTAGGAGGGGTGCGTCACTTGAGTGGATTGAGTCATTGACATGATCTTCCTGTGCAGGTTGGTGCCCTCCTTGAGTTCGTGCCGTGGGGGAGATCTTTGTGGACTATACTCGGCCTTGTCTCAGGGTAGTAGGTTGGTGGTTGAAGATATTCTTCTAGTGCTGTGGGGGCTGTGCTTTGGCAAAGTGGGTGGGTTTATATCCTGCCTGTTTGGCCCTGTCTGGGGGTATCATCGGACAGGGCCACAGTGTCTCCCAACCCCTCTTGTCTCAACCTCCAGTATTTATGCTGCAATAGTTTGTGTCGGGGGGCTAGGGTCAGTCTGTTATATCTGGAGTATTTCTCCTGTCTTATCCGGTGTCCTGTGTGAATTTTAAGTATGTTCCCTCTAATTTTTCTTTTTCTATCTTTCTCTCTTTCGCTCTCTCTTTCTCGCTCTCTTCTCTTGGAGGACCATGCTTCAGGACTACCTGGCCTGATGACTCCTTGCTGTCCCCAGTCCACCTGGTCATGCTGCTGCTCCAGTTTTAACTGTTCTGCCTGCGGCTATGGAACCCTGACCTGTTCACTGGACGTGCTACCTTGTCATGGACCTGCTGTTTTGGACCCTCTCGCTACCGCACCTGCTGTCTCTAACTCTGAATGATCGGCTATGAAAAGCCAACTGACATTTACTCCTGAGGTGCTGACCTGTTGCACCCTCTACAACTACTGTGATTATTATTATCTGACCCTGCAGGTCATCTATGAACGTTTGAACATCTTGGCCATGTTCTGTTATAATCTCCACCCGGCACAGCCAGAAGAGGACTGGCCACCCCTCAGATCCTGGTTCCTCTCTCGGTTTCTTCCTAGGTTCTGGCCTTTCTAGGGAGTTTTTCCTAGCTACCATGCTTCTACATCTGCATTGCTTGCTGTTTGGGGTTTTATGCTGGGTGTCTGTACAGCACTTTGTGACATCGGTTGATGTAAAAATGGCTTTATAAATATATTTGATTGATTGACTCTTAACCTCATTGAGCATTCTGCGCTATGCTCTTGCAGTCATCTTTGCAGGACGGCCACTCATAGGGAGAGTAGCAACAGTGCTGAACTTTCTCCATTTATAGACAATTTGTCTTACCGTGGACTGATGGCTTTTAGAGATACTTTTGTAACCTTTTCCAGCTTTATGCATGTCAACAATTCTTAATCTTGGTCTTCTGAAATCTCTTTTGTTCGAGGCATGGTTCACGTCAGGCAATGCTTCTTGTGAATAGCAAACTCAAATTTTGTGAGTGTTTTTTATTGGGCAAGGCAGGTCTAACCAACTTCTCCAATTTCTTCTCATTGATTGGACTCCAGATTAGCTTACTCCTGACTCCAATTAGCTTTTAGCTTCATTAACCTAAGGGTTCACATACTTTTTCCAACCTACACTGTGAATGTTTAAATTATATATTCAATATAGACAAGAATAATACAATAATTTGTGTGTTGCTAGTTTAAGCTCACTATGTTTGTCTATTGTTGTGACTTAGATGAAGATCAGATCAAATTTGATGACCAATTTATGCAGGAATCCAGGTAATTCCAAAGGGTTCACATAATTTTTCTTGCCACTGTATGTGACAAATGCAGAGAATAGCCTCCCTCATTTCCAAAAGTGTTTGGTCTTATTCCTCCGACTCCACACACACACACACACACACACACACACACACACACACACTCAGTAATACCATTGATTGACATTCTTAGTCTATTAAGCCAAATCCTAACTAGCCTTCAACCCATGACCCACCATGTCGAGGCCGACCTCCCGTACCTCTGTCAAATCTCCAGGATAAGGCCTGGGACCGCATTCGGAAACTCACTGGAAAGATCAGTCAACCCCTGTTGAGAAAACAGAGGTCACGCAGCAGCACAGCCAAACACATCTGCCAGGAGTAACTACACTGCTCAAAAAAATAAAGGGAACACTTAAACAACACAATGTAACTCCAAGTCAATCACACTTCTGTGAAATCAAACTGTCCACTTAGGAAGCAACACTGATTGACAATAAATTTCACATGCTGTTGTGCAAATGGAATAGACAACAAGTGGAAATTATAGGCAATTAGCAAGACACCCCCAATAAAGGAGTGGTTCTGCAGGTGGTGACCACAGACCACTTCTCAGTTCTTATGCTTCCTGGCTGATGTTTTGGTCACTTTTGAATGCTGGCGGTGCTTTCACTCTAGTGGTAGCATGAGACGGAGTCTACAACCCACACAAGTGGCTCAGGTAGTGCAGCTCATCCAGGATGGCACATCAATGCGAGCTGTGGCAAGAAGGTTTGCTGTGTCTGTCAGCGTAGTGTCCAGAGCATGGAGGCGCTACCAGGAGACAGGCCAGTACATCAGGAGACGTGGAGGAGGCCGTAGGAGGGCAACAACCCAGCAGCAGGACCGCTACCTCCGCCTTTGTGCAAGGAGGAGCAAGAGGAGCACTGCCAGAGCCCTGCAAAATGACCTCCAGCAGGCCACAAATGTGCATGTGTCTGCTCAAACGGTCAGAAACAGACTCCATGAGGGTGGTATGAGGGCTCGACGTCCACAGGCGGGGGTTGTGCTTACAGCCCAACACCGTGCAGGACGTTTGGCATTTGCCAGAGAACACCAAGATTGGCAAATTCGCCACTGGCGCCCTGTGCTCTTCACAGATGAAAGCAGGTTCACACTGAGCACATGTGACAGACGTGACAGAGTCTGGAGACGCCGTGGAGAACGTTCTGCTGCCTGCAACATCCTCCAGCATGACCGGTTTGGCGGTGGGTCAGTCATGGTGCAGGGTGGCATTTCTTTGGGGGGCCGCACAGCCCTCCATGTGCTCGCCAGAGGTAGCCTGACTGCCATTAGGTACCGAGATGAGATCCTCAGACCCCTTGTGAGACCATATGCTGGTGCGGTTGGCCCTGGGTTCCTCCTAATGCAAGACAATGCTAGACCTCATGTGGCTGGAGTGTGTCAGCAGTTCCTGCAAGAGGAAGGCATTGATGCTATGGACTGGCCCGCCCGTTCCCCAGACCTGAATCCAATTGAGCACATCTGGGACATCATGTCTCGCTCCATCCACCAACGCCACGTTGCACCATAGACTGTCCAGGAGTTGGCGGATGCTTTAGTCCAGGTCTGGGAGGAGATCCTTCAGGAGACCATCCACCACCTCATCAGGAGCATGCCCAGGCGTTGTAGGGAGGTCATACAGGCACGTGGAGGCCACACACACTACTGAGCCTCATTTTGACTTGTTTTAAGGACATTACATCAAAGTTGGATCAGCCTGTAGTGTGGTTTTCCACTTTAATTTTGAGTGTGACTCCAAATCCAGACCTCCATGGGTTGATAAATTGGATTTCCATTGATTATTTTTGTGTGATTTTGTTGTCAGCACATTCAACTATGTAAAGAAAAAAGTATTTAATGAGATTATTTCATTCATTCAGATCTAGGATGTGTTATTTTAGTGTTCCCTTTATTTTTTTTAGCAGTGTATAATATTAACAAGAGAATATTTGAAAACTTGAGATCGTTAAAACATACTTTTGTTTAAAAGTTCAGCTCCCTCAAACAACACAGCTATGTTAAATGCAATGTCCACAGTTTTGATGAGCATAGAATTACAATCCAAAATAATGTCAAGAGAGCATGATTGTGGGCCTCCCGACTGGCGCAGCAGTTTAAGGCACTGCTTGAGGCGCCACTACAGACCCGGGTTCAATCCCTGGCTGTGTTACAACCAGCCGCATAACTGTCCCAGCGTCGTCCGGGTTAGGGGAGGGTTTGGACGGGGAGGCTTTACTTGGCTCATCGTGCTCTAGAGACTCCTTGTGGCAGGCCGGGCGCCTGCAGGCTGACTTCTGTCGTCAGTTGAACAGTGTTTCCTCCGACACATTGGTGCTTCTGGGTTAAGTGGGCGGG
The DNA here is from genome assembly GCF_901001165.1 of Salmo trutta. Lineage (NCBI taxonomy): Eukaryota > Metazoa > Chordata > Actinopteri > Salmoniformes > Salmonidae > Salmo > Salmo trutta. Next base: position 47,921,186 of record NC_042974.1, on the reverse strand, counting down.
TGTTAAAGCTTGTGGCTTGGGGGGTCATTTTTCTGGGGATGCATGACTCAACCTTCGCCTCTCCCGAGCCCGTTGGGGAGTTGCAGTGATGAGACAAGATTCTAATTGGGGAGAAAAAAAGGGTAAAACACAAAAAAGAGAGCAGGATTGCAGTGGTTATACCATAACATGCACTGTAAGATGTAGAATAAATACCCTCAGTCTGCTTGGATCTGACCTGTCGATGATTGGCTAATTACACATTCTTAGGGTCATATGGAGAGAACAGCCACGGAAAGTATTCAGAACCTTTGACTTTTTCCACATTTTGTTACACTCCAGCCTTATTCTAAAATGGATTAAATAAAGTATTTTGAAATGTTTGCAAATTTATTACAAATAAAACCTGAAATAACTTATTTACATAAGTATTTGAAATTGAGACTCGAAATTGAGCTCAGGTGCATCATGTTTCCATTGATCATCCTTGAGATGTTTCTACAACTTCATTGGAATCCACCTGTGGTAAATTCAATTGATTGGACATGATTTGGAAAGGCACACACCTGTCTATATAAGGTCCCACAGTTGACAGTGCATGTCAGAGCAAAAACCAAGCCATGAGGTTGAAGGAATTGTCTGTAGAACTCCGAGACAGGATTGTGGCAAGGCACAGATCTGGGGAAGGGTACCAAAAAATTATGGGGATTTAATCAACGTTAGAATAAGGCTGTAACGTAACAAAATGTGGAAAAAGTAAAGGGGTCTGAATACTTTGCGATGGCACTGTAATTCTGTATTGGATCATACAGGCGGCAGACACATGAATTATTTAGCATGCGTGTGTGTGTGTGTGTGTGTGCGCCTGCGTGTGTATGAGGTAGGAATCCATGTTAGAAAGCAGCTGGATTAGACGAGCTTTAAGGAGGCCATTGGCAGATGGGATCCTAATATATTAAACCTATATTTGGCAGAGGAAGGAAGATTCCTAAATCCCAGTTCAAAATGATGTGTATACTGGACTCGTGTGCCAAGGAGAAAATACTTTTGTTAGCGGTGTAGCATGTGCTTAGATTATTCAATGATCAAGTAGCCTGTTACAAGAGTATTGGGCCATGCATTAAGTTTAATATTTTTAATGATAAGGAAAGGAGAAATGCTGCATTTCTAAAGTAATATAACAGATCAGATTGTTGTATTTTCTGTCTCTAATAACCTAAAGGATGTCTTGCTCTGTTGTGCAGAGACCAGGACAATATCTGGAGTGGCTAGCAGTTCAGCAACTAGCCTCATCTTATTTCCAAAATGGTGGAACAGTGGGGCTCAACCATGGCCAGGGTACAACATCCTCCTACAGGCACTCTAGGATGGACGACAGGGTTATGCACCAGGGTTAGGGGCAATTCTAAATTGAGTTGCGAATTGGTCTTTAATTCCATTTCAGTTCCTGAATTGGAATTGGCCAGACCCCACAGAAAGCAAAACTTGAAATGAATTTTAATTTGTGGTAGAATTGCTATTTTATTCTACACATCACATGGCCTATATACATGTTTATTTTGACACAATGTATGGTTACTAATACTATGTATAACACATTATAGGTTAAAACATATTTTCCTAAAATGGGTTCTAAATGATTGTAGTCTGGAAATATAAGATCATTTTCTAGGTTGTTTATAATAATTCATAATTCAATGACCCGTTTTTAAATATTAGAAAGATTTTAATTTCACAGAATGGATTGAATAAAACACTCCAGAAGGGAGCTAACCCCTCATGACAGAAATAAGACATATCTGAGTAATAATCAAGCTAATATTTCAAATGGTATTTAAATTCTTTGCAGTGACAAGTTGAATATGCTTTTGGTAAAATATATTTCAAAGGAATGAAACTTAAATGTTTCAGTTCAATTTCTTTGAATTGGTTTGAATTACATTCTATTTCCTTTAATTCAAATGCTTCTTCCTGTGGGGTGTGGCCAATTCAATTTTGAATTTCATGGGCTGAATTAAATTCTGAATTGACCCCAACCCTGTTATTCACCCCTGGCTCTTTCTGGCTCTGTACTACAAACCATTTTGTGTTTTTATGTACACTGTTATGGCTCTTCTGTACATAGTGGACTTCTGCTATAACCTCAACAAGCGACACAAGGGGAACTGGGCTGCCTTTCATTGAGTGGAACTGTGGTTGTGTGAATATACCTGGGATGGACATGGGCAAACCAAATGCCTGCCTGCTCTGCTAGGAGGGGCTACTGACTCCACACAGCCTTTTGGTTGGTCTCTGTGTCTGGCAGTCAGGACCATAGCAAATTTCAACAACAAAAAGTGGGATTACAAGCCATCAGTGTCCATTGTCTGAAATGTAAATAATTAGAATCGCAACAAATACAATACGTCTGGAATGAAATCCACAACACAATCACAGCATCTCATCTTAGAACAGGAAAACACTGCTTGATGACAATCTTAATTCCATACTCTATCTGAAGCTTGTTCAGGTCTGGAGTGTATCATGTTACTGGACTTGACGATTGAATAATAACAGTTATGATTGTTATTCAAGTAGAATGAAAAGTATCCAAGTAAATGAGCTTTTACTTGTACTTTAATCTGTCTTAATGAATGTGTGTGGGAGGCCATATTGTTCTATTTTGTCTTGGCATATCTTTATGACATCACTGACTTCCCAGTTTAGCACTCGCCTCAATTTTCTCCGATCTTACGTCTCGAATCAAAACACCGACTGCAGATATAGGTAACTGACAAAATAATGGCAACACTTGAGTAAATGAGGGATACAAAGTATACTGCTCAAAAAAATAAAGGGACCACTAAAATAACACATCCTAGATCTGAATGAATGAAATAATCTTATTAAATACTTTTTTCTTTACATAGTTGAATGTGCTGACAACAAAATCACACAAAAAGAATCAATGGAAATCCAATTTATCAACCCATGGAGGTCTGGATTTGGAGTCACACTCATACTTAAAGTGGAAAACCACACTACAGGCTGATCCAACTTTGATGTAATGTCCGTAAAACAAGTCAAAATGAGGCTCAGTAGTGTGTGTGGCCTCCACGTGCCTGTATGACCTCCCTACAACGCCTGGGCATGCTCCTGATGAGGTGGCGGATGGTCTCCTGAGGGATCTCCTCCCAGACCTGGACTAAAGCATCCGCCAACTCCTGGACAGTCTGTGGTGCAACGTGGCGTTGGTGGATGGAGCGAGACATGATGTCCCAGATGTGCTCAATTGGATTCAGGTCTGGGGAACGGGCGGGCCAGTCCATAGCATCAATGCCTTCCTCTTGCAGGAACTGCTGACACAATCCAGCCACATGAGGTCTAGCATTGTCTTGCATTAGGAGGAACCCAGGGCCAACCGCACCAGCATATGGTCTCACAAGGGGTCTGAGGATCTCATCTCGGTACCTAATGGCAGTCAGGCTACCTCTGGCGAGCACATGGAGGGCTGTGCGGCCCCCCAAAGAAATGCCACCCCACACCATGACTGACCCACCGCCAAACCGGTCATGCTGGAGGATGTTGCAGGCAGCAGAACGTTCTCCACGGCGTCTCCAGACTCTGTCACGTCTGTCACATGTGCTCAGTGTGAACCTGCTTCATCTGTGAAGAGCAGAGGGCGCCAGTGGCGAATTTGCCAATCTTGGTGTTCTCTGGCAAATGCCAAGCATCCTGCACGGTGTTGGGCTGTAAGCACAACCCCCACCTATGGACGTCGGGCCCTCATACCACCCTCATGGAGTCTGTTTCTGACCGTTTGAGCAGACACATGCACATTTGTGGCCTGCTGGAGGTCATTTTGCAGGGCTCTGGCAGTGCTCCTCCTGCTCCTCCTTGCACAAAGGCGGAGGTAGTGGTCCTGCTGCTGGGTTGTTGCCCTCCTACGGCCTCCTCCACGTCTCCTGATGTACTGGCCTGTCTCCTTGTAGCGCCTCCATGCTCTGGACACTACGCTGACAGACACAGAAAACCTTCTTGCCACAGCTCGCATTGATGTGCCATCCTGGATGAGCTGCACTACCTGAGCCACTTGTGTGGGTTGTAGACTCCGTCTCATGCTACCACTAGAGTGAAAGCACCGCCAGCATTCAAAAGTGACCAAAACATCAGCCAGGAAGCATAAGAACTGAGAAGTGGTCTGTGGTCACCACCTGCCGAACCACTCCATTATTGGGGGTGTCTTGCTCATTGCCTATAATTTCCACCTGTTGTCTATTCCATTTGCCCAACAGCATGTGAATTTATTGTCAATCAGTGTTGCTTCCTAAGTGGACAGTTTGATTTCACAGAAGTGTGATTGACTTGGAGTTACATTGTGTTGTTTAAGTGTTCCCTTTTATTTTTTTGAGCAGTGTATATTGAAAGCAGGTGCTTCCACACAGGTGTAGTTCCTGAATTAATTAAGCAATTAAAATCCCATCATGCTTAGGGTCATGTATAAAAATGCTGAGCAGGCCATTATTTTGGCTACCATGGCTATGCCCCCATAGGATGACAATACCCCCATCCACAGGGCACTGAATGGTTTGATGAGCATGAAAACGATGTAAACCATATGCTATGGCCGTCTCAGTCACCAGATTTCAACCCAATTTAACTCTTATGGGAGATTCTGGAGCGATGCCTGAGTCAGCATTTTGCACGACCATCAACAAAACACCAAATTATGGAATTTCTCGTGGAAGAATTGTGTTGCATCCCTCCAATAGAGAGACACTTGTAGAATCAATGCCAAGGTACCTTTATATTGTTTTGACAATGTGAAAAAATCAAACAAATTATACATTTTTTGTTCACTAATTAGTGGTTTTCACCTACGGCATTAAACTCTCTGAGCTGTATGATCATAATGTAAATGTACTATTTAAGAAGCAAGCATTTCATTTTTCAGCTATTTATCATATGGGCTAGTCTTTAACATCGCTCTCGCAAACTAGTCCTATACTGACACTTATCTATAGTATGTGAATAGTGACATATTGATTGTTTGTATTGTAGGTAGAACACTCATTTCACGTTTTCCTTAACAGGGTGTGTTGTAGAAATGGCCTAAAGAGAGTACTGTTCATTTGAGGAGGATCAGAATTCATAGAAGCCCTCCTTCCTTCCTCCCCTCTGCCATCCTCTTCTTCCTATCCCTCCTCTCCTATCCCAACCTCTTCCCTTCTCTTCTACCCTCCCCTCATCCTCCCTCCAATCCTCTTCCTCAATTCCTCCTCTCTACCTCTTCCATTTGCCCTGTGTATCCAGGAGTCTGACCCCCTCCCCCCCAGACAGTAGACTGTCCTCTCCAAGGATGTGATTTGGAAGGTGACATGCATGACTTAATGGAACAAATAAAGGGAAAGAGGAAGAGCGGACCAACACATAACAAATGCAACATTTCGATAGGCCTTGACATGAGGGAAGGACATGATTGGTCAGGTAGCAGGCTGTTTATTCTCTATGGTGTGTATTGCTTTTTTAAAATGTATTTATTTTTTATTTAACCTTTATTTAACTAGGCAAGTCAGTTAAGAACAAATTCTTATTTACAATGACGGCCTCGTTCAGGGGCAGAATGACAGATTTTTACCTTGTCAGCTCGGGGATTCAATCCACCAACCTTTCGGTTACTTGCCCAACGCTCTAACCACTAGGCTACCTGCCGCCCTTTACATGTGTATCTTATACCCTGACTACACTGCTCGCGTCGCGTGCGCGAGCATTACAAAATACATTTAGAAATCTATATTATTCAATTATTGCGCCCGCACTGCTCGTGCGCGCCAATGAGCGTCTGCGTTGCCAAGAGCTAAAATAGAAGTCAGTTCTATTTGTGACGCAGATCGCGCTGCAAGTCCTGCCTCTCCCATCTCCTCATTGGTTTATAGAAGCAAGTACCCACGTGCCATCTCCTCATTGATTATACCCACGTGGGTGACTGAAAGACGAACGAGGTCGGTGGCAGTAATGCACCTAATTTATGAAAGTTGCCAATCGCAATATAAAGTCAAGAGAAGAAAAAGCCTGGAAGGAGGAGAGATGACTAGAAACAATTTGGTTGACCGTTTTATGTGTGGATTAATTGTCGGAGTAGAGGACCTTGTGCATTTCAGGTAAAATAACAACTCAATGTTTATATCCCAGGACAAAGTAGCTAGCAACAGTAAGCTAGTTAAATAGGACAAATTAGCTAGCAAGTTCAAGCTAGCTAACTAAATTGCCATAAATGTTTAATGCTTTTTGACCTGTCCCCAAATAAATGTAATTGGTTCAGAGTTTGTTTTGATATTTTAACCTGCATGTTGTGATTGCGTTTTGTGTGGGGGGACAAAATACATTTATGCACGATGGCGCACGCGCGCAGCCGGTTTGGGTTCCGTGTTACACTATATCTCCTTAGGGGACAAGTGACACTTTATAGGCTAGTGAAACACTAGTCACTTTAAAAATGTTTAAATAATGTTTACATACAGCTTTACTCATCTCATATATATATATATATATATATATATATATATATATATACAGTGTATATACGTATATATATATATATATATATATGTATATATATATATATATATATATATATATATACGTATATACACTGTATTCGATTCTACTGTATTTTAGTCAATGCCACTCCGACATGGCTCAATCTAATATTTATATATTTCTTAATTCCATTATTTTACTTTTAGATTTGTGTGTATTGTTGTGAATCGTTTTTAGATACTACTGTACTGTTGGAGCCAGGAACACAAGCATTTCGCTACACCCACAATAACATCTACTAAATATGCGTATGTATCAAAGAAAATTAGATTTGATTTATTTGATTTTGACACCTATGTTACTTGTCATTATTAATCATAGGACGGTTGGTATCTGTATTCTGTGGGGTTGAATTGTATTCTACTAGGATTGATCATGGCTATGGTGTGATGACACCAAATGAATCCATTGTGCTGGAACAGTTTACTCTGGATAAAGATATGGTTTTGTCGGTGGATGTTTAGAGCCTTAACCAAAGACAATGGAATGATTAGATAGAGGATCTCTGAGAAGATGACTTGTCTATAAGGAGACCATCATTATCAGAAATATACTCTGTTATTCCCCAGAGAGTAGAATGACATGGAGATCAACGCTATAATGGTAAAGACTTAGGGATTTTCAAGGGATTTATGCCAATAACAAAGACATAGATTGACAGGAGACTTGACATTCCGGCTGCTAACAATCCGGATGCTAATTTGACAAAGTATCTTCTAAATGTTTATTTTCTTCATTGAGATCTCTTTGTTGTTCGATATTATTCCACAGACTAGAGAAAATAATAATGTTAAAAATAATATTTATAAAACAAATTATTTGATAGAAAGATTGTCTCTTACAATGATAAAGGTTTCTCCACATCGAGTACATTGTCGGCAGAAATATTATGTGTTCTTCCACAGAAAAATCTAAGCAAAGAAGAGTGTTCCCTTTCACTGGGTCTCCTGAATATTTTCCCCTACACTGATTGAAGTGGATTTAGCAAGTGACATCAGTAAGAGATCACAACTTTCCCCTGGATTCCTGATCTTTCTTATATCTCTCAGATATAGAACAGACACTTCAGACCCCCCCGCTGGCTTAGACAGGGCTTAGCATCTTATGGGTTAAGCTAGATAACATGGGATAACATGCTAGCAAAATGTTGTGATCATTAATATAGGAGCAGACTAGTGCAGGTGGGACCTCCTTTCCTTCCCCCTTCATATCACACTACTTCAGGACTGTCTCAAAAGTCTATAGGTCTCCTTGTCTCATCTCTTTCATTTGGACTAACTGTAAATACAGTGTGGAAGAGTGAAACATGGTGGAAACCTAATTAAAAATACCATTCATGATGACAACAGGGAAATATGTCCACTGAACCCACTGAAGTATGTGCACACATCCCTAACCCAATCCTGGGATTTAAAAGAGAACAAACCTGTCATTACAACCATCCCATCCAACCCTGGGGTGCCACAGAAACAATAGAGCCAGTGTTTACTAAACATTGTCTGTAACGGTAGGCTACTGTGTGTGTCCTGTGCTTAACTGTAGCCTCTGTAAAATGAAAAGCAGTCAAGACAGTTATTGTGTGACCATTTAAATTCAGAACAGCTGCTGTTGGACATCCATTTTTCAATTACTATGCCTGAAAAAGACTGCAGTAAACATTTATTCACTCCAGACTATCGGAAGTATGGTGGAGGAACCAAATACAGTTGCAAATCAAAACCTAAAGCTATGATGATGCAATCAACACATGAGCCTACTGCAGTAGCATTGTAATCTTCTCATAAAATACTGCTCATTGTCACGGCTGTCTAGGACCAGTGGAGATGTGGAATCAGGAGCAGGAGACAGAGGGCCGGAGCAACAGTGTTTTAATAATAATTTCAAACGCAATAGCCGTAGGGCACAGGGCGCGTGGCGAAGTCCGCCAGGGGAAAAACACATTCCCAAAATAAACGCACTGGAAAAAAGCGCACGGGGCCCAGCCCGGCAATATAATGGACAATAACAGCGAAAAAACAGCTTACACTCACAACTAGCCTGAGTGGACAATAAACAATCCTGCACGAGAACCCCAACTGAAAATACACACTAAATAACCCCCCACTAATGACAAACACAAAACAGGTGCGGGATAGACAGACAAAACCAAAAGACACAGAAACAACGATCGGTGGCAGCTAATAGGCCGGCAACGACGACCGCCGAGCGCCGCCTGACCGAGGAGGGGCGCCACCACACTCATAAAGACTTAACAACAACAAAAAACACACTTGGACATGGATTTTATACATCATTTGTTGATTTAAGATCCTCGTGGATGGTGTTATGTGGAGCATCATCTAGAGAAAAGCCAGCAGTGACTGTACTGCTAAATCCTGATTCTCATATAGATTATCTACACTTTCCATTGAATATACAGTATATGGTGACTTAGGCTGTATGATGAGACAGTGTCACTCTACTGCAGCAACACAGCTTTTTAAAGCTCTTTAGGAGAGAATCCTTGATGAGCTGCCTTCTTAAGTGCAAACTAGGCTAAAAGTTTGAACAAGTCACTAGTATCACACTTCTCAGCTGAAAGGACATTTCTAAAAATGTGTTTTCAGATAAGCAGATGACATACAAGCAGCAGTCTCACTCTCTCTGGCATCGCAGCACACAGTATTAATCTCAGAGTTTAGCCTGTTGTGGCCTAGAAAGACAGACTTTGCTAGAGAGCAGCAGTAATAAGGCTTGGGATGGATGACACCTTAGTCAAACACCATTTCCATAAGGTGCATGAGTATACTGGACATATACACTGCTCAAAAAAAAATAAAGGGAACACTTAAACAACACAATGTAACTCCAAGTCAATCACACTTCTGTGAAATCAAACTGTCCACTTAGGAAGCAACACTGATTGACAATAAATTTCACATGCTGTTGTGCAAATGGAATAGACAACAGGTGGAAATTATAGGCAATGAGCAAGACACCCCCAATAAAGGAGTGGTTCTGTAGGTGGTAACCACAGACCACTTCTCAGTTCCTATGCTTCCTGGCTGATGTTTTGGTCACTTTTGAATGCTGGTGGTGCTTTCACTCTAGTGGTAGCATGAGACGGAGTCTACAACCCACACAAGTGGCTCAGGTAGTGCAGCTCATCCAGGATGGCACATCAATGCGAGCTGTGGCAAGAAGGTTTGCTGTGTCTGTCAGCGTAGTGTCCAGAGCATGGAGGTGCTACCAGGAGACAGAACAGTACATCAGGAGACGTGGAGGAGGCCGTAGGAGGGCAACAACCCAGCAGCAGGACCGCTACCTCCGCCTTTGTGCAAGGAGGAGCACTGCCAGAGCCCTGCAAAATGACCTCCAGCAGGCCACAAATGTGCATGTGTCTGCTCAAACGGTCAGAAACAGACTCCATGAGGGTGGTATGAGGGCCCGACGTCCACAGGTGGGGGTTGTGCTTACAGCCCAACACCGTGCAGGACGTTTGGCATTTGCCAGAGAACACCAAGATTGGCAAATTCGCCACTGGCGCCCTGTGCTCTTCACAGATGAAAGCAGGTTCACACTGAGCACATGTGACAGACGTGACAGAGTCTGGAGACGCCGTGGAGAACGTTCTGCTGCCTGCAACATCCTCCAGCATGACCGGTTTGGCGGTGGGTCAGTCATGGTGTGGGGTGGCATTTCTTTGGGGGGCCGCACAGCCCTCCATGTGCTTGCCAGAGGTAGCCTGACTACCATTAGGTACCGAGATGAGATCCTCAGACCCCTTGTGAGACCATATGCTGGTGCGGTTGGCCCTGGGTTCCTCCTAATGCAAGACAATGCTAGACCTCATGTGGCTGGAGTGTGTCAGCAGTTCCTGCAAGAGGAAGGCATTGATGCTATGGACTGGCCCGCCCGTTCCCCAGACCTGAATCCAATTGAGCACATCTGGGACATCATGTCTCGCTCCATCCACCAACGCCACGTTGCACCACAGACTGTCCAGGAGTTGGCGGATGCTTTAGTCCAGGTCTGGGAGGAGATCCCTCAGGAGACCATCCACCACCTCATCAGGAGCATGCCCAGGCGTTGTAGGGAGGTCATACAGGCACGTGGAGGCCACACACACTACTGAGCCTCATTTTGACTTGTTTTAAGGACATTACATCAAAGTTGGATCAGCCTGTAGTGTGGTTTTCCACTTTAATTTTGAGTGTGACTCCAAAACCAGACCTCCATGGGTTGATACATTGGATTTCCATTGATTATTTTTACATTTACATTTACATTTTAGTCATTTAGCAGACGCTCTTATCCAGAGCGACTTACAGTAGTGAATGCATACATTTAATTTCATGCATTTTTTTGGTTTTGTACTGATTTTGTTGTCAGCACATTCAACTATGTAAAGAAAAAAGTATTTAATAAGATTATTTCATTCATTCAGATCTAGGATGTGTTATTTTTTTGAGCAGTGTATAATATATTACATAATTAAAAGTGGTTGTTTTATGTGCTGAAATCCTGAGAGCAGAGAAGATCTTTTCAGGCCACTACTGTAACTGTACGATCTTGATACATCGGATATAACCAGAAAGCGAGATAATGAGAGTATGCAATGACTCTGTAGATCTGCATTTAAATGACATAATCAAACATGTGGTGAGCTTCTTTATTTACTATAGCAGTTGTCACCTGTCATGGCTGTTATAAGGATTGGACCAAAATGCAGCGTCGTCGTTGTTCCACATGTTTATTTAAACGTGAAACTGAAATGCACTAACAAAACACTGAAGGGAAAAACAACAAACCGTGACGCAGGAGGAACATACACACTCACAAAAGATAATCACCCACAAGGACATGTGGGACAAACACCAACTTAAATATGGCCTCCAATTAGAGACAACGACAACCAGCTGCCTCTAATTGGAGGTCATGCCAAACAACGACCAACATAGAAATACAAAAACTAGAACTGAACATAGACATACAAAAACAGATAAACACCCCCTGTCACACCCTGACCACACTACCATAGAAAATAACAACTTACTATGGTCAGGACGTGACAGTCACCAACCTTTTCTGAGTCAAGATTACTTTCTGAGTCAAAATGCATGCCGAGATGTACCACTCTGATTTTTTATTAACATTACTTAAAAAAATGTAAGCCTATGCAACATTAACCAATTAAAAACAGTACTGTAACAATGAGGTTTGTGCAGTAAGCTATAGGTCAAATACATTATCACCGCATACTGGCTTTGCTTGAATTTACCTGCCAATGCATTGTTGTTCAGACATTTTTTAAAATTATATTTCAAAATTTGAGGTAGGCTATATGATCACAACGGTAATAGATCTATTGGTGTATTACTTGTGAGGCACTGCTGAGTGAGCGTACATTTAAATAATTTGCTTTTTATTTTACTGGGCTGATGGTGCCTGCATCTGATGGTCAGTCAGCGAAGGGAGAGAGCAGCAGACTGAGCGTCCGTCTCTCAACATCCCTCCGCTCTCCCATTCCTCCACTGACACTGACCAAAAAAGGACACCGTCTTCCAGCTGATGGCGAAACTCAAGTCGCACCACATTATTTCTGCCTCATGCACAAATTCATGTTGTTACTCTTATAAACAGAGGAAGTGAAATATTCCTCGATATTAAAAAAGACCCAAGCTGCTAATAATAACAACAACCCAAGCCTATACATACACTTTCCTACTCATTCATTACTGCTGCACTGCTTGTTGTAGCGCTGTGTGGAAATAGGAAGAACGCGCATTTTATGGCTTATTTATTTATTTAGTGGATTTTATGGCTTATAAAAGTGGTGTTGACAGTGCTGAGTAAGAACTTAAACTCATTCATAAAAACAGCAGCTCTTAGATGTATTCGTTGACAGTCTCTCTCTAGTCATGTTTTAAACGTTTTGAAATCTCACAGTATCAATTTTGTTGTAGCTTTCTTTTATGTCTGCTACGTTATTGCAGACTCAGTCATCTGAGCAATCTGATTGGCCAGCGGAAGCCTAGTGCACTTGATTTCCTCTCCAGGCCCTCCGGGAAGGCAGTTTTTACCTTCAGACCCATGAAATGGCAACAGTTTGCCTACCCGGCGCACAGGGCAGCTGAAATGGTTGCACCTACCACCAACAGCCCGAGACTAATACCAAAAAATAGGAACACAAGGCTTTATCGTTGGGTTTTTTACAGAAATGTTTGGTGATCGACTAGAAATGCCTTGGAGATCGACCGGTTGGTGACCACTGTACTATAGGGACAAAGATACAGGGCCAGGTCATGCAGGACTCAAAACCCTGCACACACTGTGCCTGTCCAGGATGGGAGTTGCAGTTAACCCCTGTGCACCCATTCAGGGGCTGATATGCTGGGGTCTGGTTAGGTAGGTTCCAGTGGGGGTGTGAGGTTTAGGACTGAAGGCTGATTTGGTGGTCTGGTAAGGTATGTCCAGTTCTAGATTCTCCTTGGTGTCAAACTGCCACTCTTTCACCTACTCCACTGCTGTAAATCCCTCCCGATGTCTTGCTCCCAGACAAACTAAACAACTTCTTTGCTCGCTTTGAGGACAATACAGTGCCACCTACACGGCCCGCTACCAAAACCTGCGGGCTCTCCTTCACCGCAGCCAACGTGAGTAAAACATTTAAACGTGTTAACCCTCGCAAGGCTGCTGGCCCAGACGGCATCCCTAGCCGCGTCCTCAGAGCATGCGTAGACCAGCTGGCTGGTGTGTTTACGGACATATTCAATCAATCCCTAGTCTGCTGTTCCCACATGCTTCAAGAGGGCCACCATTGTTCCTGTTCCCAAGAAAGCTAGGGTAACTGAGCTAAACGACTATTGCCCCGTAGCACTCACTTCCGTCATCATGAAGTGCTTTGAGAGACTAGTCAAGGATCATATCACCTCCACCCTACCTGACACCCTAGACCCCCTCCAATTTGCTTACCACCCCAATAGGTCCTGGGTCTCGACCCCGTCCTGTGCAACTGGGTCCTGGACTTTCTGATGGGCCGCCCCCAGGTGGTGAGGGTAGGAAACAACATTCCACAAGGGTGCGTTCTCAGCCCTCTCCTGTACTCCCTGTTCACCCAAGACTGCGTGGCCATGCACGCCTCCAACTCAATCATCAAGTTTGCAGACGACACTACAGTGGTAGGCTTGATTACCAACAACGACGAGACGGCCTACAGGGAGGAGGTGAGGGCCCTAAGAGTGTGGTGTCAGGAAAATAACCTCACACTCAACGTCAACAAAACAAAGGAGATGATCGTGACTTCAGGAAACAGCAGAGGGAGCACCCCCCTATCCACATCGATGGGACAGTAGTGGAGAAGGTGGAAAGTTTTAAGTTCCTCGGCGTACACATCCCCGACAAACTGAAATGGTCCACACAGACAGCGTGTTGAAGAAGGCGCAACAACGCCTCTTCAACCTCAGGAGGCTGAAGAAATTTGGCTTGTCACCAAAAACACTCAAACTTTTACAGATGCACAATCAAGAGCATCCTGTCGGGCTGTATCACCGCCTGGTATGGCAACTGCTCCGCACCACAACCGTAAGGCTCTCCAGAGGGTAGTGAGGTCTGCACAACGCATCACCGGGGGCAAACTACCTGCCCTCCAGGACACCTACTGTCACGGTTGTGTGGAGAGACGGACCAAGGCGCAGCATGCTCTGAGTTCCACATCTTTATTTGTGTGAAATTTTACAAAACAAAAGAGGAAACAAACAACGAACCTAACATAAGAGGTGCAGCATGCACTAACTCAAAATAAGATCCCACAAAACACAGTGGGGAAATGGCTGCCTAAATATGATCCCCAATCAGAGACAACGAAAAACAGCTGCCTCTGATTGGGAACCATACCAGGCCAACATAGAAATAAAACACCTAAATAGAAAACACCCCCCCTAGTCACACCCCGACCTAACCAAAATAGAGAATAAAAAGGCTCTCTATGGTCAGGGCGTGACACCTACACCACCCGGTGTCACAGGAAGGCCAAAAAGATCATCAAGGACAACAACCACCCGAGCCACTGCCTGTTCACCCCGCTGCTATCATCCAGAAGGCGAGGTCAGTACAGGTGCATCAAAGTGGGGACCGAGAGACTGAACAATAGCTTCTATCTCAAGGCCATCAGACTGTTAAACAGCCATCACTAACATTGAGTGGCTGCTGCCAACATACTGACTCAAATCTCTAGCCACTTGAACAATTAAAAATTGGATGTAATAAATGTATCACTAGTCACTTTAAACAATGCCACTTTATTTAATGTTTACATACCCTACATTACTCATCTCATATGTATATACTGTACTCTATACCATCTACTGCAGCTTGCCTATGCCGTTCAGCCATCACTCATTCATATATTTTTATGTACATATTCTTATTCATTCTTTTACACTTGTGTGTATAAGGTAGTTGTTGTGAAATTGTTAGATTACTTGTTAGATATTACTGCATGGTCGGAACTAGAAGCACAAGCATTTTGCTACACTCGCATTAACATCTGCTAACCATGTGTATGTGATAAATACAATTTGATTTGATTGTACAATTACACATTGACGCAATTTTTTTTTTTTATATATAAAATGTAAATGCCAACCTACAGTTTTTATTTGAGAAGAGGAGAGTCTGATACACATGGTTTTTGAGCCTCATATCAACAATGAGCAGCTTGAGTATGTTATATCAGCATCAGGCAGCGCAGTGTCCCCCTCCTGGAATACGCAGGGGCGGAGTCAGAGGGGTGTCCGGGGTGGCACTGGACACCCCTGACATCTGATTGGCCACCCCGAGTGCCTCCCGAAAATGTAATTCGCTTCTGGCAGTTTGATGCTGATTGACATCTAATTTCACCTCTTGTTGAAAGAATAATTTATTTTGACGTTTGGCGGCACATTTTTCAAATCGAGGACGAGGAAGAGAGAATACTAACGTTGGTTGCAAGATACAGAAGAATAAGAATAAGAAGAACATGTAGAATAAGAAGAGAGAATATTTCCACAGCTCCACAAGCTCTTTTAGTGATTGGCGCAAGCATTATATTTGAAGTAAGTTTTAAGGTTTAGCATCGGGTTTAGGTTTCCTGAACAACTTTTACGAAAGTTGAGTCGCTGTGTAAGTTAACGTTAGACCTTTGGCTCCATTAACAGACAGTTAATCAGATAAGAGAGATCGGTTCCCAATTTAGCCTAACATTATGTTTACATCTGTGCTAATAATACACGCATATACAGTGCAGTGTCGTAAGTTACAGTATACGAATGTGTTCAGCAAGTTATCATTCAGCAATTTGAAATCCATTAACTCAGTTAGATTTTCACACTTGAACTCAAAACGAACAATTGTTATTATCAATCTGTTAACGTTACTCAAAAGATTACCAAAATTTGCAGATAGCCTGTTTGCTATCGTAAAGGTGTAAGAAATTATAGCTAGCTAAGTTACTTACTGCAGAGTAGGGCAAGCCATGATCTAACTAGTAACTTAGGCTGGTAGTTGATTTTAAGGTACAGTTATGATAATGGGGATTTGTAATTAAGATTGGACTAAAATGTGGGTAATTGGATGTTTAGATGTAACCATAGACTGTCTTATTTTTGCATAGGGTCAATTAAACGTTTTAGTTTAGTTTATTAATTCGACCATTTAAAAAAACAAGCACACATAAAACTTGAAAAAGTCATACATGCACATTAATAAAATCATCGAGGATAACACACAATAAAGTCTGGGACTTATTTGTGGTCCTCTTGAGACAAGATGGCTAGACAAGATCAAACACAGTATGGCAGTGAAATAATAAAACAGAAACATAGAAGAAGAACATCTATCTCATCATTCCAGTTACATCATAGGGGTTATTCATATGGGCACAGAAGACATCAAACATATTTTTACATTATTTTTAAAGCTGCCCAGAGAGGACGTTGTATTTATGGGCAGAGGCAACTCATTCCATTCTGAGGCTCCAGTATACAAGAAAGTACGTTTCCCAGCATTACTCCTGAACCTGTATAAGCACACATCAGCAACACCTGATCTGGTGCTGTGATTGTGTGTATCCCTAACACGAGGAAAGTAATCAGTTGGATATGTGGGTGCAGGACCATAAATACTCCTGTAAACCAAACCTAGTCTAAGCTGGGACACCCTAGCCTCAACAGGCAGCCAGTTTAGTTCCTGAAAACAGCTCCTGCCTATGTGAGTACGTGGACTCATCTTCAATACTACCCTGATCAGCTTATTCTGGGCTATCTGGAGCTTCCCCTTCATAAGTTTAGATACGCCCCCAAACCAGGAAGTACTAGCATAGTCAAAATGGCATTGAATGAGGGCAGTAGCTAGCACTTTCATGGAGTCCTTATCCAGCAGCTTGGACTTTCTAGCCAAAAACTTAGTCCTGGCATTAACCTTCCCTAGCACTTTATTGGCCATACTCACACCTCCCAAGCTTCCATCAATGATTCATCCCAAGTAGCTAACAGAGGTTTTAGTAGTCAGCACCTCGCCCTCTAATTCCACACTGATTTCAGAAGAACTACTCAATTTAGATCTGGATCCAAAAATAATTGCTTCAGTTTTCCCAAAGTGCAGAGGTAGCTTATTATCTCCAAGCCATTTGCTAATGTTGTCTGTGCTAGGTATGCTCTCCAACATAGTTTTACTTTTGTGAGACACCAGAAGTGTAGAGTCATCCGCATAAATAAAAAGACGGCAAGAACAAGCATCTTTCATATCGTTAATATACAATAAAAACAGCAGAGGCCCAAGCACGCTCCCCTGCGGAACGCCACAACTTATTGGTTTTGCCTGAGACAGTGAACCATTAACCTCTACTACTTGCTCCCTTCCTGATAAATAGGACATTACCCAGCCTAGAGGGATACTGCTTAACCCCAGTGCCTCCAATTTAGAGATTAGGAGACAGTGGTTAACTGTATCAAAGGCCTTCTGTAGGTCAAGCAGTACCATTCCACAGAGATTTCCCTTATCAATCTCTTTCCTGATGAAGTCAATCAAGTAAAGTAGACATGAATCAGTGGACTATGTTTTTCTAAAATCCGACTGAAAATCATACATTAGACCCTGTTTGTTGATATATTCATACATTTGCTCATGTACAACTCTCTCCAGGATCTTTGATGTTACACAGAGGATAGATACAGGCCTATAATTCCCAGGGTCAGACTTTATCCCCTTCTTATACAGAGGTATAACTTTAGCTTGTTTCATGTCCCTGGGAAAGGTACCTTGTTCAAGAGAGAGATTAACGATATGCGTAATACAAGGGCCAATGAATATTATCGAGGCCTGTGGCTTTGGAGCATTTAAGCTCTGCCAGCATACTGACTATTTTGTCTGTTGCTACCTTTGCAGAATAAAAATTGTTTGGCTGAACCCCTAACTCTACATAATACTTCTTGACTTGGTTGCTTCCATACAAACCAGAACTGGTGGGCAGCTTGCTAACCAGCTTGCTGGCAACAGAAGTAAAAAAAGAGTTGAATTTATTGGCAACCTCTGCTTTTTCATATACCATCTCCCCCCTGATGTTCAGTCCAATACTGTTTAGTTTGTTTTTGGTAGTACTACTACAGCCTAGTTCCTTAAATGATTTCCAAAGCTTTTATGGTCATTTTTGTTCTCAATTATTTTCTCAAGAAAGTAACCCCTCTTAGCTTCATCCATCCTGCTCTGTGCTTCATGTCTGTGATGTTTATATAGGACAAAATCATGCTGCTCTTGAGAGTTCTTACATTTCTTAATGGCCTTATTCCTTGCTTGGATAGATTCTAGAATCTCATGATTAAACCAAGGGCTAGATCTCTGCTTTACCCTGACCCATCTAATGGGAGCCATCACATTCACCACATCAAGGAATCTACATTTAAAGACTTCCCAGGCTCTGTCTACCCCTACACTATCTAGCACAGGTGACCAGTCAATTTTACCCACTTCCTCCCTAAACCTTTCAACAGAGTATTTTTTGAGTCCTCTGATTCTAACGGTTTGTGACACTTAAATATATCTTTTAAAATCCTCATTGTGCAAAATGTAATAAAATGATCGCTGATTCCATAGACTATTACTCCACTCTGCGATATTTTAGATTTATCAGACACCAAGTCAATCGTACTTTGCACTGTTTCACATATTCTGGTGGGATCTTTTATAATTTGGGTCAGAGCAAGTGATCTACATAAATACATTGTGGGTTGGGCTATTCTTTTTGCAGACATCAGTATTGAAATCCCCTAACAAAATGATTTCCTTCAACAGGGAATCATTACAGTTTGACAACACAATTTCAAGACCTTCATAGAATGCATTCTGCTTGGGCGGCCTATAACACACCCCCAACAAAATCGGCTTGGTTTTGGGAAGGCAGATATCCAGCCAGACAATCTCCAGATCAGCGCTTAAATCCGATCTGACGTTAAAAGCAATGTCTGATCTTACAAACACACATATCCCCCCACCGTTCCGATTCCGATCCTTCCTGACAACAGAGTAATTACCTATCTCAATTTCTGAGTCACAAACAGATGAATCCAACCATGTCTCAGTAAAACATAAGACACCCACTGATTTGCAAACCAACAGGCATATCTCATCTATCTTCGGTAGTAGGCTTCGGACGTTTAAGTGCACAAAATGTAAGCGTTGACCTTGGCTCCGCTCTTCAGCAAGTGTTCCTCTACGTCAGCATGGCCTGTCCTGGTGGCCATATGGAGAGGGCATGCCATCTGTCACGTCCTGACCAGTATAAGGGGATATTTGTTATTGTAGTTTGGTCAGGACGTGGCAGGGGTGTGTTTGTTTAGAGTGTTTCGGTGTTTGTTGGGCTATGCTCTTATTTAAGAGGGGTGTTTGTTTAGAGTGTTTCGGGGTTTGTTGGGTTATGTTCTTGTTAGTCTATTTCTATGTTAGTTCTAGTATGTCTATTTCTATGTGGTGTTTGTTGGGTTGACCTTCAATTGGAAGCAGCTGCTCCTAGTTGCTTCTAATTGAAGATCCTATTTAGTAGGGGTGTTTTTCATGGGGTTTTTGTGGGTAGTTGTTCAATAAAAAAGAAGATGAGTATACATATTCCCGCTGCGTTTTGGTCCAATCCCTACGACACCCGTGACAGAACTACCCACCACAAACGGACCAAGCAGCGGAGGAAAGAGCAGCAGCAGAGCTCTGTGGAGTCATGGACATGGGAAGAGATTCTGGATGGGGCAGGACCTTGGCACCAGGCTGGGGAGTACCGGCGCCCTAAGGAGGAGCTGGAGGCAGCCAAGGTGGAGCGGCGCTATTATGAGGCATTATACGCACCGAGAGGCAAGTACGAGAGGCAGCCCCAAGACATTTCTTTGGGAGGCACACGGGTAGTTTGGCTGGGCCAAGAAGGAGCCCTAAGCCAACTCCCCGTGCTTATTATGGGGAGCGCGTGGAGTGGAGAGCGCCGGTGTATGCGGAAGTGCGCACGATCTCGCCCATGTGTATGCACAGTCCGGTGCGAGCGATCCCAGCCCCTCGCAAGTGCCGTGCTAGAGTGGGCATCCAGCCTGGAATGAGGATGCCTGCGCAGCACATCTGGCCACCAGTGCACCTCCTAGGCCCAGGCTACCCTACACCTGCTCTACGCACAGCAGCCATCAGGCCTCTGCACAGCCCAGTTCGCCCTGTGCCAGCACTCCGCTCGTGCAGGGCTACCATCCAGCCAGGACGGGTTGTGCAGGAGGTGCGCTCCAGACCTCTAGTGCCTACTCATGGCTCGGTGTATCCAGTTCCTGCTTCTCGCACTAGCCCTGAGGTGCGTGTCTCTAGTCTGGCGCCTCCAAAGCCAGCACCACGCACCAGGCTTCCAGTGCATCAGCCCAGTCTAGTACGTCCTGTTCCCGTTCCTCTCACTAGCCTTGGGGTGCGTGTCTCCAGTCTGGTACCTCCAGTACCAGCCCCACGCACCAGGCCTCCAGTGCGTCAGCCCAGTCCAGCTCGTCCTGCTCCTGCTCCTCGCACTAGCCCTGTGGTGCGTGTCCCTAGTCTGGCACCTCTTAAGCCAGCCCCACGCATGAGGCCTTCAGTGCGCAGTCCCCGTCCAGAGCTTCCGACGACAGTGCCCCGTCCAGAGTGTCCGGCAACAGTGCCCTGTCCAGAGCTTCCGGCGATAGTGCCCCGTCTAGAGACGGCCCACAGTCCGGAGCCGACAGAGACGGCCCACAGTCCGGAACCGACAGAGACGGCCTACAGTCCGGAACCGGCGCAGCCAGAGTCGCCCTCCGGTCCGGAACCGGCACAGCCAGAGTCGCCCTCCAGTCCGGAGCTCCCAGAGTCGCCCTCCAGTCCGAGGTCTCCAGCGACGCGCATCAGCCCAAGGTCTATGGAGAGGGCATGCCATCTGTCACGTCCTGACCAGTATAAGGGGATATTTGTTATTGTAGTTTGGTCAGGACGTGGCAGGGGTGTGTTTGTTTAGAGTGTTTCGGTGTTTGTTGGACTATGTTCTTATTTAAGAGGGGTGTTTGTTGGGTTATGTTCTTGTTAGTCTATTTCTATGTTAGTTCTAGTATGTCTATTTCTATGTGGTGTTTGTTGGGTTGACCTTCAATTGGAAGCAGCTGCTCCTAGTTGAAGGTCCTATTTAAGAGGGGTGTTTTTCTATGGGATTTTGTGGGTAGTTGTTCTTTGTATAGCCTAGTAGCCTTACAGGACTATTTCGTCGTTGTTTTTGTATACGTGTTTATTTTTTTGTTTTCCTTCTTCAATAAAAAAGATGAGTATACATATTCCCGCTGCGTTTTGGTCCAATCCTTACGACACCCGTGACACCATCAGCTATGGACCAGAGAGAGAGAAAGCAAGAGAGTGAGAGAAAGAGAGAGAAAGGAGAAAGAGAGAATTTATTCATTTATAAAAAAAATTGCCTAGTAGTTACATCAATAAAACCTCAAAAGTTACTTCATTTTAACAGATCTAGAAAGTTAGAACCAAGCCCCCTCCTCGTCCACTGTACATAAAACTCCCTGACATCCTCCACCCCTACAAAGTCCCCCAGACGGTTCACCAGCCACCCATATACATACTCCAGTGTGAGCTGAGCTCACACCAGCAGCACAGGTCTGGTGTCCGTACAGCCCTCATGTTTCCTGGTCTTCCACACTGCTATATTTGCCTAGTTTACTAGGCAGTCCCTTCACCTGTTGGCTACGCAGTCCCTTCACCCTTCACCTGTTGGCTACGCTATACCTAGACCCTCCAACATATATTGTTATTATATTATAAAGGGTATTATAAAGGGTTCGGCTGTCCCCATATGATAAGCCTTTTTGGTTTCAGATAGAACCCTTTTTGGTTCCAGTTAGAACTCTTTTGGGTTCCATGTAGAACCCTATGAGTAAAGGGTTCTACATGGAACTCAAAAGGGTTCTACCTAAAACCAAAAGGGTTCTCCTAAGGGGACAGCTGAAGAACTCTTTTAGGTTCTTGATGGCACCTTTTTTCAGTATAGGTCATTGTCACTCGTGGTTAGACGGTCCAGTGTCTGCCTACTCCCCAGCAGCTCTCTGAACGAGCCCAGTAGTGCAGCACAGATCCCCTCCACCATGCCGCTGGCAGATTTCCACCCTCTTCTTGCAGGTCACCCAACTTAGTGAACTCCGCTCTCACAAGAGGGAGAGAGAGAGCGAAAAAGAAAGAACAAAAGAACAAAATAAAATGTTACAGCCACCATGGGTGCATCTCTCCTCATCTCCTCCTCTTCACCGGGATTGATGTGAAAGACTTTGTGAAAGATGCTACAGATAGCAATTCATTGTAATTAGACATGTCTGAAGACAGAGAAACATGTCTGTTCTTTATTCTATCTTAACCCCATTTAGAGCAACCCTGGACTGGTGAAAGGGCAGGGCTGTGGGTAGATGGTCATTCTGCTAGCTGGCTAACTCCAGAATAAATGAAATGTCAGCAACTAGCTATAGTTGCACAAAAGCATTAGGACACACACACCCACGTTTTACCTTGTCCCTGATGTTGAGGTCAGCTCCATGTTTCTGTAGGACCTTGACGACAGCCAGGATTCCTCCTCTATGGGCCCAGTGAACAGCTCTGGACTCCAGCTGAAGCACACACACAAATTGGCCGCCTTCACTATACAATATCTGGCTTAACAAATGATTAATCACTAACTTTCCATTCCACAGCTCTAACCTTACCAATTATTCAATTATTAGCACAACAGTTAAGGTTATATAGAGGTTACATCTCGGAAATTACATACGTGTGATAAAAAATAGTCAATTTGTTCCCTAGTTTTGAGGTTAAAAACACAATTATGTCAATTATGTTATTTCAAAGCTTTTATCATGGCAATTTACATTGACTATAGAGCAAAGTAATCACCCGATCTTTCAGATAGATTTTAGCTCTTTTCTCTGGAAGCTTCCGGATGACGGTAGAGTGTACTTCAATGGAGGCAAAGTGCAGCGCTGTCCTCCTGAACTGGAAAAATATTTACTTACATAAGCTATTGATGTGTTAAAAATAGGTTTGTCCAAGGTCAAATGTACAATTTTGTATCTTTATGTTGATCATGTGTGTTACTACAGTACTGCAAGCCCACGGCAGATTGTTAGGCCATTGCATTCAGTGTACCTGCAGCCAAACCAATTTTCCTCTTGGACAATACAGTTGAAATGAGCTTGAACTTCAACTATTGAGGACAGAACTTTCAACAAGCAAAGAAAGATATTCTTTCTAAAATGACATATGGAATTGTTTTAAGGTCATACCATGGATCATTTAGCTATTTGATTTTGAATTTTAGGACCGTTTTAGGTATCCCAAAAACATATTTACAAATTATTTGAAAAAATATAGAATTTATCCTATACTACTATAGCCCATACAAACGCATTGAATAACACATTCATAAAAGGCACACAAAAAAGTCAAAAGATAAATCATAAGAAATAAGGTTTTGAAGTGTCTGTCCTATATCTAGGAGACATAACAAAGCTCAGGATATATACACTACCATTCAAAAGTTTGGGGTCACTAGTCACCTCTTCACTGTTGACGTTGAGATTGGTGTTTTGCGGGTACTATTTAATGAAGCTGCCAGTTGAGGACTTGTGTTCTGTTTCTCAAACTAGACACTCTAATGTACTTGTCCTCTTGCTCAGTTGTGCACCGGGGCCTCCCACTCCTCTTTCTATTTTGGTTAGAGCTGTTCTGTGAAGGGAGTAGTACACAGCGTTGTACGAGATCTTCAGTTTCTTGGCAATTTCTCGCATGGAATAGCCTTCATTTCTCAGAACAAGAATAGACTAACGAGTTTCAGAAGAAAGTTTGTTGTGTCTGGACATTTTGAGCCTGTAATCGAACCCACAAATGCTGATGCTCCAGATACTCAACTAGTCTAAAGAATGTCAGTTTTATGGATTCTTTAATCATAATAACAGTTTTCAGCTGTGCTAACATAATTGCAAAAGGGTTTTCTTAATGATCAATTAGCCTTTTAAAATGATAAACTTGGATTAGCTAACACAACGTGCCATTGGAACACAGGAGTGATGGTTGCTGATAATGGGCCTCTGTACGGCTATGTAGATATTCCATTATTTAGATGCACTACTGTAAAGTGGTTGTTCCACTGGATATCATAAGGTGAATGCACCAATTTGTAAGTCGCTCTGGATAAGAGCGTCTGCTAAATGACTTAAATGTAAATGTAAATGTAAATTAAAAATCAGCTGTTTCCATCTACAATAGTCATTTACGACATTAACAATGTCTACACTGTATTTCTGATCAATATGATGTTATTTTAATAGACTTAAAAAAAAAAATCTTTCAAAATCAAGGACATTTCTAAGTGACCCCAAACTTTTGAACGATAGTGTGTATATATATATATATATATATTATATATATATATATATATATATATATATATATATATGCACAGTGAGTATTCAGACCCTTTGACTTTTTCCACATTTTGTTACATTACAGCCTTAATCTAAAATAGATTAAATCAATAATCTACACACAATACCACATAACGACAAAGTGAAAATAGGTTTTCAGAAATGTTTGCAAATGTATTAAAAATAAAAAACAGAAATAGTTTATTTACGTAAGGATTCAGACTCTTTCCTATGAGACACGAAATTGAGCTCAACTGTCTATATAAACTCCCACCAGGTCAGAGCAGAAACCAAGCCATGAGGTTGAAGGAATTTTTATTTTTATTTGTAATTTGGGAGAAATGTTGTCAGTAGTTTATAGAATAAACTGAAATAGATGCTGAATTGATGTCTGTGCCCAGTGGGTTGGTTCATACTACAGGCCTTAATGGTCAAATCAGTTTTGTTTTTCAAATCTGTTTTGGAATACATACTGTCCAAACAAGTGACCAAATCAGATTTTTGTGTGTTCAGACCCATGTTATATAGCTATGGTTCAGACAGTAGTCATTTGCTGACGTGGCTACGCTAGTTGACATAGGAACGACGAGTGTAGGCTGATGGTGGGGGTGCTTGTGCTTCCTCTCACTCAGAAGTTGCTGTTTAGCAAGCTAAGGTGACAACAATGCCTACCATGTATGTTTTCCAGTTGCTTTGAATGTTCAAAATCAAAGTGTAAGTACACGTTTAAAGTGTCAAATGATAAGATTAACCAACTTTCAAAACAAGTCCTTTTTGGCTAGCCACAACAGTCAACAAGCTAGCTAGCTGTTTAGCTTGCTAACAAACTGAGATACCACATGTTCTTGTCAAACTGTCAACAGAGTAGCTAGCAAGCAACAGGATATGCCAAATAACAGTCTAAAATAAATCTGCTTTGACCATTCAGACACAAGACGCATGTGCAGGAATCAGATGTGTATCTGATTTCAAACCACCTATGAATGTGGTTTAAATCTGTATTTGACAATATCCGATTCAATGTGGTTTTTGCCTGTTCAGACTACACGACAAAGATCAGATTCAAATCAGATATTGGAAAATGTTTGATTTTAGTCACTTTAAACTGCCAGTGTAAACAAGCTTTAGACACCTCAAATACCTGTAGGTCTCACACCAGGTGAGAACGACTGCCCCCTCTAATTGAAACCATGAAGTTCAAGGCTGACCCGTGTACTGCAGGCTGTAGATTTCAGAAATCAGGGTTCCCCACTATAGTGAATGGGATAATGGCAATCTTCATGGTCAATATTTGTGTAAAAAAAATTCGGAAGACAATCATGGTATCAATAATTGCTTATATTACACCAGATGTAAGTCCTTTAACCAATTATTTTGAAATCGCACATAGAAGTTATAAGGATAATTTTGTTGCTACCGGCAACCAGCAGTACCGGCGGCCTTCAACTTGAGATACTCAATGAGCAGGGGCAGTCGTTTTGCCCTGGTCGAAACCTGCAAAGTCACTTCCTGGAGTAACTCAAACTACGCATGTTATGTCTTGAGAATCTCCCCCATGACATGCCATATTAGTAAGCTAAAACTGACTTCCTGACCTTCAAAGGTGCCATTGAGTCTTCACATAAGAATGAATGGTGTGACGTCATTGATGGCTTTGTATACAGTCAATGGGTCACACATAGTCACACAATCATATTTAGCCTCGCAGGAGTGTCCCACTTGCCATGTCAATAGAGTGCTTCTTTTAAAAAAAAATCCTGGATAGTCACCTGTTGAAGTGTCCTGGGGCAAGGAATGCTATTTTGAAATACTCCATTGTTGTTTATAATAAGGCAATAGCATGTTACCTATTAAATAAAATAATTAATTTAGAATTTAAAACATGCTAAATAAATGATCATTTCCGCTTCCCTCAGATTTCTTGAGGTCGAGTCATTTTTTTGTCATTGGTAGGCCACTGCACATCCTCCTACAAACTGGGGTGTCCGTTCTGGGTTGAAATGAAATGAAAACAAAACGACAGGAACACAACCTGTGGTTGAAACAACTTCATAATCCTCACTTCCAATCTATGTCTAACCGTTCTAACAGGTAGAAGAGCTGAATAGTAGACAGATTCTCTGTCAGTTTGTCTGCTCAGGGGACTGGTTGGTTACCAGCCGTGTTGTGGAGGTCCGAATGGTCTTATACTTCCTGATCGGAATGCCAGGCTCACCGAGGGGCAATGTGAAACCCTAGTAGAAAGGACTACTACTGTATGTGTTTGTGGTGTATACCCTGTGCTGGCTGCCATGGCGACACATGACCCCTCAACACCCCACCTACATACACACACAAGTGCGTGCACAGACACAAACCCTGATCCAGAGTCATGAGCACAAGGTGCATTCATTCCACAAGCTCTTAGTTGTACACACTGCCCCTGTGTCAGCCCTAGTAGCTTTCATTTTACAAGGCCTCCAGACTCCAGGCCTGTGAACACACTGTTTTGGAGGATTACATTATTTATAAGTACGTCAAGTGATACCCTGTAAATACCGGTCAGTCTCATACCGTGAAACAACCAGTCAGGGACCGGTGCCGCATACCGTACTTTACGGATACACCTTCACACAAATGTCTGTAGATTTATCGGTCTCAAACAAAAATGTTGTATGTT
Organism: Salmo trutta; assembly: GCF_901001165.1. Lineage (NCBI taxonomy): Eukaryota > Metazoa > Chordata > Actinopteri > Salmoniformes > Salmonidae > Salmo > Salmo trutta. The sequence continues at coordinate 47,894,027 of NC_042974.1, read as the reverse complement.
ACAAATGTTGTTTACACTATACAGCTTTCAAGCCTACTGCATGAAATTGCTAGATGGCTAGTACTACAAAAAAAATCTAATAATAATCCTTTCGTGAACTAACATTTGCACTTAACTTTTTCCCCTCTTACTAACTCTGATAACTGCTGAAAGCTACTTTATTGAGGAAACATGTACTTACTATGACTGAGATATGTGGTTGTCCTACCTAGCTATCTTAAGATGAATGCACTCACTGTAAGTCGCTCTGGATAAGAACGTCTACTAAATGACTAAAATGTAAAATTACAGAGAAATAACAAAACGTTTTCATTTAATTTATTCATCAAGAAAAAATCTATAGACTACATACAGTAGCTGGATCAAATTCATTTACAAACATAACTCCTGCGAGCAGTGGCGGATTTAGGTATAGGCAACATGGGCAGCCACCCAGGGCAACACCTTGTCGGAGGCGGCACGGGGCGCCCACACAAAAAAATCGGAATGGTGACATTTGCGCAACCGTTTTTATATCGCTCATTTGCACGTCACGTCAATGATATCATGTCACCGTGTGGGACTGTGGGTCAATTAACCTTGTCGGAGTGGGCGCCCTGATTCTAGTTTGTGAGCTAGGCAGGCTAGTGCCTGGGAAGGTCTCCCACTCAGAAGTACGAGATGAGGAGGGGAGCGGGGGTAGGTTGACCTGAGGTCTCCCCACTGGAAGCCCGAGGTAGGGAGAGTGGGGGAATCTATCAAATAGCGCACTTCTAACTTTGTACAGTACTATTGCAATTAGTAAAATCAGTCACACTATGAAATGCTATCAAATAAACCACAATTCATTAATAATACTGTGAAAATTGTTGCATTTTTTTCTGGTTTGTGCGAAATTGTTAAGAATAGTATTAAACCAGTCTGCACACCACCAAGGTGAACTGGTTTAGTCCTGACTCTTGGTTGACAGTGTTGGGGGATGGATAATGTATTGATGCTCGAGTGCCAAATCAACACAAATTTGTTTCTATTTGTCTTTGTTACTTCTTTTTGATATTTATGAGTCTTATTTTTGTATATATTTTTATATTTATATAGTTTTAAATGTTATGATTATTTATTTGTGTTGTTCCAAATGTCCCTCAGTCAAGTAGTACATTTCAAGCACAGATTCAACCACAAAGACAAGGAAGGTTTTCCAATGCACCAATAGGTAGGTGGGTAAAAATAAAAAAGCAGACAGTAGCTAGGTTTCCATGCAATTGGCAACAGATTTTCATGTGAATATTCTAAAATTATCATGAAAACAATTATGTGCATTTTCCTACCAGAGATTTCCATGAAATTGACTTGTTGCAGATAAAAGTATGTGCGTGATGAGGCAGTGCACATAAAAATTACTTTAGCAGTTAAATTCCCAAGTAGGCCTACCGGATAGAAAATACACAAGTTAAGAGCAGTGGTTCCCAAACTTTTTATAGTCCTGTACCCCTTCAAACATTCAACCTCCAGCTGCGTACCCCCTCTAGCACCAGGGTCAGCGCACTCTCAAATGTTGTTTTTTGTCATCATTGTAAGCCTGCCATACACACACTGTATGATACATTTATTAAATATAAGAATGAATGTGAGTTTTTGTCACAACACGGCTCGTGGGAAGTCGCAAAGAGCTCTTATAGGACCAGGGCACAAATAATAATATAATAGTAATAATCAATAATTCTGCTCTTTATTTAACCATCTTACATATAAAAATGTATTTGTTAATTGAAAATTGTGAATAACTCACCACAGGTTAATGAGAAGGGTGTGCTTGAAGGATGCACATAACTCTGCCATGTTGGGTTGTATTGGAGAGAGTCTCAGTCTTAAATAATGTTCCACACAGAGTCTGTGCCTGTATTTAGTTTTCCTGCTAGTGAGGGCCGAGAATCCACTCTCGCATTGGTACGTGGTTGCAAAGAGCATCAGTGTCTAAACAGCCCGATTTGCCAAGGCAGGATACTCTGAGTGCAGCCCTATCCAGAAATCTGGCAGTGGCTTCTGATTAAATTAAATTTTCACAGAACCGCTTGTTGCAATTTTGATGAGGCTCTCTTGTTCAGATATCGATAAGTGGACTGGAGGCAGGGCATGAAAGGGATAACAAATCCAGTTGTTTGTGTCATCCGTTTCAGGAAAGTACCTGCGTAAATGCGCACCCAGCTCACTCAGGTGCTTCGCTATATCACATTTCACATTGTCCGTAAGCTTGAGTTCATTTACACACAAAAAATCATACAATGGTGGAAAGACCTGTGTGTTGTCCTTGTTAATGCAGACAGAGAAGAGCTCCAACTTCTTAATCATAACCTCAATTTTGTCCCACACATTGAATATAGTTGTGGAGAGTCTCTGTAATCCTAGATTCAGATCATTCAGGAGAGAAAAAACATCACCCAGATAGGCCAGTCCTGTGAGAAACTCATCATCAAGCAACCGGTCAGACAAGTGAAAATGATGGTCAGTAAAGAAAACTTTAAGCTCGTCTCTCAATTTATAAAAACGTGTCAATACTTTGCCCCTTGATAACCAGCACACTTCTGTATGTTGTAAAAGTGTTACATGGTCGCTGCCCACATCATTGCATAGTGCAGAAAATACATGAGAGTTCTGGGGCCTTGCTTTAACAAAGTTAACCATTTTCACTATAGTGTCCAAAACGTCTTTCAAGCTGTCAGGCATTCCCTTGGCAGCAAGATCCTCTCGGTGGATGCTGCAGTCTACCCAAGTAGCATCGGGAGTAACTGCTTGCACGCGCGTTACCACTCCACTATGTCTCCCTGTCATGGCTTTTGCGCCATCAGTACAGATACCAACACATCTTGACCACCAAAGTCCATTTGATGTCACACAGCTGTCCAGTACTTTAAAAATATCCTCTCCTTTTGGGATGGTTTTCCAGTGGTTTGCAGAAGACGATGTCTTCTTTAACTGACCCCCCATAAACGTAACGGACATATACCAGGAGTTGTGCCAGGCCCGCCACGTCAGTTGACTCATCCAGCTGTAACGCATAGAATTCACTGGCTTGTATGCAAAGCAGTAATTGTTTCAAAACATATCCTCCATGTCACGGAAGCGTCGTGAAACAGTATTGTTTGATGAAGGCATTGTTTGTAGTGTTTTTAGGCCTTTTCCCCCAGCATTGTCCCAGCCATTTCCACGGCAGCAGGAAGAATTAAGCCCTCCAAAATAGTATGGGGCTTGCCTGTCCTAGCCACTCGGCAGCTCACCATGTAAGACACTTCTAGCCCCTTCTTATTAATGGTATCTGTTGCTTTTATACATGTCTTACTACTCGAAAGTCGTCTTAATTCTCGCTCAAAAAACTCCTGTGGCTTATTTTTCAAATCTGCATGTTTTGTTTCTAAACGTCTGCGCAAGAGTCATCGAGTTGTGAGATAGTACTTTTGCACATATAAAACACTGTGGCTAAGCAAAGGCACTACTCCCAATATAAGTGAACCCCAAATCAATGTAGTTCTCATCATATTTGGGTCTCTTCATGGTCCAACGTCCCTGTCTGTTGTTCGGTGCTTTCCCGGGTAAGGGGGCAGTAGCTCTTCGGCTGCATCAGATTCACAACTGTCAGTGTCCATGCTAACAGGGCTAACAACAAATGTAGAATTACTGATGCTAGCATTGGATGTGCCTGTGGAAGCAGAACAACTTGTGTCGTCGACAGGTCTAGTACTGTTGGTAGTAGCAGTACTACCAGTAGAGCTGGTATGTGTCTATGGACGCGGGCCTTACTTTTATTAACCATTTATCAGTTTTCAAGCAAACGGAATGAGCAGCATCTTTGTTTGGCTACATACGGACCGTTAGTGGAATTCCCGCGAGAGAGTAACGGTTCATGTGATTGGATGTTAATTATTTGACTAGGCTACCTGTATTTGACATTGTGTTGTTATTCCGCTGAACACTAGATGGTTTAATTTTATTTTTGGCAGTGAAACGAGGCTACTCAGGCCAGAAAAAAAACCTCACCCAAATGTGTAGCCCTGTTGGAAAATATAAATGGACTGTTTGAAAATGTGAAGAAAAAAATATATTTTTTAATTTAATTTGTACTTTTTTAAAATGTGTATCACATTTTTATTTGGCATGCCCCAGTTTGGGAATACCTGGTCTAGAGTATTTAGTTTATTCTACATTTGGAAAGTTTACCAACACGTGCTTTTCCCATCCGACATGTACTTTACTCGCATAAAGAGGTTGGTGTCACGCTGGAGAGACGAAGCATGTACGGGGAGTAAAACATTTAATTATAACGGACAGAGACGAGACAGGAACAGCGTCAGAAACAAATTCAAAAGACAAAAACAATACAATGAAGCAGCAGAGAACAGAGCTAGGGAACTGACAATTATAGGGGAGGAAATAAACAGGAGATAAGTGAGTCCAGGTGAGTGATGGATGGCAGGAGCGTGTGATGCAGGGTAATCTGGCGCCCTCAAGCGCCAGAGGAAGGGAAGAGCAGGAGCAGACGTGACAGGAACCTGTTTACCGAATATTAATATATGAAGATATATATCTAATGGGAAAAGTCCCAAAACCCAATGGTAACAAGTATACAACTTCCACTTTCAAAACTACACTATATTATATACAATAATATGTAGCTAGGTTAACAGGATTTCTTCATATTTTATTGTGTTACAAAGTCGGGATAAAAATAAATGTTTATTTTTTGTCAAAGATCTAGACAATATACTCTGACAAAGTGGATGAATAATACTAACATTTATGTATTTATGAAAAATAAAACAAATATATCTTGTTAAGATAAGTATTCACCCCACCCTGTCAATACATGTTAAAAACACCTTTAGCAGTGATTACAGCTGTGAGTCTTTTTGGCTTAGTCTAGAAGCTTTGCACACCTTGATTGTGCAATATTTGCCAATTTCTCTTAAATAATTCCTCAAGCTCTGTCGATATGGTTGTTGATCATTGTTAGACAGCTATTTTCAAGTCTTGCCATAGACTTTCAAGCAGATGTAAGTCAAAACTGTAACTAGGCCGCTCAGGAACATTCAATGTTGTCTAAGTAAGCAACTACAGTGTAGATTTGGCATTGCGATTTGGGTTATTGTCCTGCTGAAAGATGAATTTCTCTCCCAGTGTCTGGTGGAAAGCAAACTGAATCAGGTTTTCCTCAGGGATTTTACCTGTGTTTAGCTCAATTCCATTTTTTTTAAATCCAGAAAAACACCCTAGTCCTTGCCGATTAGGACAATGTCAAAGTCCTCTGTCGAATAAACGTGTATTTGCCTCCCTCTGGTTGTCAGCTGTATCATAACCGGCCGTGATTGGAAGTCCCATAGGGCGGCGTACAATTGGGCCAGCGTCGTCCAGGTTACAGTTTGGCCGGGGTATACTGTCATTGTAAATAAGAATTTGTTCTTAACTGACTTGCCTAGTTAAATAAAGGTTAAATAAAAAATAAATACAAAAAGAATGCGACCTAGAATAAGTAAAGAAGTAATTTTGTGTGGAAGTCAAACATTTGTTTTACGTTGGAGGCAGCAGACACTTCATTTCATTTCCATAGCCCTTATCCCCTTGTCTATAGCAGAGGCATGCTGTTAAATTGGCCCAAATGTTGATTTAGATGTTCACAAATGTAACAGATTTTGACTATAACTAAAATCCTAATATGTTTGGTAAAGTAATAAAGAAGGTGAAATATATGGGGTAGATGTTCCTAAAATAGATTCTAACTATATATGGACATTTTATAAAGTATGGAAAGGCTTATTAATTCACACATTTCATTCTTTTTATCATATTTGTATATGTTTTAGTATACTTTTATTGTGTACTAGATCTTATGGGTTGAAAAGTTTTTTTTCTTTCTCAGTCATAAATAAACAATTCCAGGTGAAACAATTCCAGATTGACGACTAAAACAATAGCGAAACAGTGCAAAACGTCTGTCAGCTAAACTGGGTTTAAAGCAAAGAAACAAGGAGAAAAACAAAACCAACACAGAAACATGAAAGGATACAGTATTTTTGAGGTTTCAGAGAAAAGCCAGTGATGACAACAATGATGTATTGGCCCTGTCCGGGGGTATCATCGGATGGGGCCACAGTGTCTTCTGATCCCTCCTGTCTCAGCCTCCAGTATTTATGCTGCAGTAGTTTATGTGTCGGGGGGCTAGGGTCAGTCTGTTACATCTGGAGTATTTCTCTTGTCTTATCCGGTGTCCTGTGTGAATTTAAATATGCTCTCTCTAATTCTCTCTTTCTCTCTCTCGGAGGACCTGAGCCCTAGGACCATGCCTCAGGACTACCTGGCATGATGACTCCTTGCTGTCCCCAGTCCACCTGGCCGTGCTGCTGCTCCAGTTTCAACTGTTCTGCCTGCGGCTATGGAACCCTGACCTGTTCACCGGACGTGCTTGTTGCACCCTCGACAACTACTATGATTATTATTATTTGACCATGCTGGTCATTTATGAACATTTTAACATCTTGACCATGTTCTGTTATAATATCCACCCGGCACAGCCAGAAGAGGACTGGCCACCCCTCATAGCCTGGTTCCTCTCTAGGTTTCTTCCTAGGTTTTTGGCCTTTCTAGGGAGATTTTCCTAGGGAGTTTTTCCTAGCCACCGTGCTTCTTTCACATGCATTGCTTGCTGTTTGGGGTTTTAGGCTGGGTTTCTGTACAGCACTTTGAGATATCAGCTGATGTACGAAGGGCTATATAAATACATTTGATTTGAATTTGATTTATTGTATCATAAAAGCAGCAGGACAAGTGCTAGTCATAAACAGTATTTATCAGTGCTAAAGGTCAATCACTTGGCTATGTCTTTCCAGTGACTTGCAGATTGTAGAACAGGATGATTTGGAATATAGAATACACACTTATTGTGGGACAAACTGTCACCTGTAAACATCCTTTATTGGCACTGGTGCCCACACGTTTCAGTAGGGTTGAATGTGTAGCACCATGTTTCATGGTCACGGATGTGTGTGTGTGTCAGTGGAGGCTGGTGGGAGGAGCTATAGGAGGACAGGCTCATTGTAATGTCTGGAATGGAATTCATGGATCGGAGTCACCAACATGTGGTTTCCATATGTTTGATACCGTTCCATTTATTCCCTTTTAGCCATTGCAAACATCAGCCATAGCTCCTCCCACCAGCCTTCCCTGGTGTGTTTGTATTACCGTGGTAATGCTGTGTGTATACACTGAATGTACAAAACATTAAGTACACCTTCCTAATATTGAATTGAATCCCCCTTCACTTTTGCCCTCAGAACAGCCTTAATTCGTCGGGGGAATGGACTCTACAAGGTGTCGAAAGCGTTCCACAGAGATGCTGGTCCATGTTGACCCCATTGCTTCCCACAGTTGTGTCAAGTTGGTTGAATGTCCTTTGGGTGGTGGAACATTCTTGATACACACAGGAAACTGTTGAGTGTGAAAAACCCAGCAGCGTCGCAGTTCTTGACACAAACCGGTGCGCCTGGCACCTACTAACATACCCTGTTCAAAGACACTTACATATTTTGTCTTGTCCATTCACTATCATTACATTACATTTAAGTCATTTAGCAGACGCTCTTATCTGAATGGCACACATACACAATCCATGTCTCAGTTGTCTCAAGGCTTAAATCTTTCTTTAACCTGTCTCCTCTCCTTTATCTGCACTGATTGAAGTGGATTTAACAAGTGACATCAATAAGGGATCATAGCTTTCACCTGGTCAGTTAATGTCATGGAAAGAGCAGGTGTTCATAATGTTTTGTACAATCAGTGATCTATATGTGTGTGCGTGCGTGCGTGTCTCCTACAGTAGGGGTATACGTGAGGGCTCCCAGAGTTTGCGTGCTAGTTGACTACAGTGTTGTAGTATGTACTCTGTAGGGATGACTCCTAGATGGACTGTCAGCAGCTCATAACACTTCACCACTTCCCCCTGGTGGCTCTTACTGTAGTAGCGCAACAGCTTCCTGTGGAGGGGAACAGGAACACACACACACACACACACACACACACACACACACACACACACACACACACACACACACACACACACACACACACACACACACACACACACACACACACACACACAACACACACACACACACACACACACACACACACACACACACACACACACACACACACACACACACTCCTGTAATACAGCCATAAGTACTAGAGAATGCATTATACATATACACACACAACCTCCTCCTCACCTGTAGTAGTCCCAGGCCAGCATTCCGATGGGGGCGGAGTCGTTGGGCAGGATTGGCAGGTCCTTTACTTCCAGCTTGTAGCCCTGATTGGTCAGGTGACAGAGGTCAAGGGTCATACAAACACAATGACGTTCCAGAACATTCCAATGGAAGAATCCGGCTTGGTATACCCAACATTGAGGTCATTTACCGTTTCGTTTTCGAACCAGAGGAAGTAGCAGAAGAAGTAGTCTCCATCTCTCAGAGTGACAGTGGAATAACCCTTCTGTAGGTAAATCCTCGATGTATTAACCAGGCCCCATACCTACAGAGAGAGACCGAGAAGAAAGAGAGCGAGAAGAGGAAAGAGAGCGAGAGAGAGATACAGAGATATACAGACAGAGAAAGAAAGATAGAGACAGAGAGAGACCGAGAAATCATCATCATTTACTAAAAATATCAGACCAGCTTTACATTTACAGAGGCAACTTTTGATTTCCCATATGCATTGAGAGCCTACTTTAGTTGATTACAATCCCAAACTAGTGGATAACTCTTAGACAACCTTCTAGACCCAGTGTAGATGGTACAGTCTAACCTTGCCCTTTATGAAGTGAGCCAGTGGCCCCTTTCCTAGCTCAGAGGTTGCGCGGTCCGTGATGTTGAGAGATGGAGCGATCATCTGACCAGCGGTGCGGTCGACGTAGATGAAATGGATCAGGCCCGGGAACTCCTCAAGGTACGTAATATCCGCTGTGTTAAGGTCAATACACCTCACAACACACAGATACAGTACAAAACAGAGCCTAATACCACAACACTGTAGTAACTTCTCTGGGTACGTAACATCATCTGGATTAAATACACTTGACAATCTCTTGTCTAGAGATATCTGTCCAACATGGTCAAACTACTGTACAGTAGCAGCATCTGGTTTGATTTCAACGAGCTGCATGATTACATTCTATCCCTTCAGTGACATACAGTAGACATTTCATCCAAGATAGAAATAAAAACTGTCTGTGACATACCAGGGCACAACATACCTCATGAATAGCCATCAGCACCTATTGCTTTCAAAATGCTATGGAAATGGGGAAACATGTGAGTCTGCACTGAATTCGCCTGACAATGGGAGTTTCTACAGTCATGTAGCTATTGATCCTGGTTAGTCAAGATCAGCGGTGGCCAACCCTCTGGGAGAACAACTGGGTGTGCAGGCTTTTGGTCAAACTCGACCTCTTCGAAAGACTTTGTATAGGCTACCCCCTCTCTTTAACACACCAACCCTACATCTAACCTCATAATATTAGGAGCACAAACATAGGAAAGAAGAGGCCATTTGAGATTTCTAACATGGCTCCAGAGGGCGGGGTTAATGTGAGGCAGGATATGACACCATGGTGATGTTTCTCTTACTCTTCACCAACAGGAAGTCTTTCCAATCCATCAACTTCTCCCTGAGAGAGAAGGGGGGGGGGTATAGAGGAAGAACAAGAGGAGGGAAAGAGAATAGAGAAGATAAGAATAGTATCTTCACCTGTACAGGTATCCAGAGCTCTGTCCTACAGGCCTTTACACATTACATTCAGCACTGGTTGGTTGCTATTGAGAGAAATACTATTAGCTAGTCCTGGTCCTTATACGTACTGCACCATGGTGAGAGCTCTGTCCTGTAGACTGGGTGATAGACGCTGTGGACTCCCTCCTCCAACTGTGTTCTCTGTGATGAAACACTGTCTGTAGACTCCACACAGCTGGCTCTTCATAGTACGACACCAGGGGACCAGGCTAGGGACAGAGACAGTATGATGAAACTGTCTGTAGACTCCACACAGCTGACTCTTCACACTACCACACAAGGGGACCAGGCTAGGGACAGAGTTCAGAGCTAACATTATGATACACATCTTCCCAAATGCTAAATGGACCCATGGCAAATCAAATCAAAGTTTGATGGTTGCGTGCACAGATTTGCAGATGTTATTGCAGGAGCAGAAAAATGCTTGTATTTTCTAGCTCCAACAATGTAGTAATATCTAGCAATAATAAAAATAAACACATAATCCAGAATTGTGTTTTATAAAAAATATAAATAAATAAACACACACACACACACACACACACACACACACACACACACACACACACACACACACACACACACACACACACACACACACACACACACACACACACACACACACACACACACTGTATCTAATCCTCCAGATCTACAGTAGAACAGAGGGAGCAGGGGCTAGGGGCTAGGGGTCGACATGGAATTGGGACATAGAGAGCAGGTGGCAGTAGACAAGACACTCACTCCCTGCTGAAGCCAGGTCCTCCTCTGGTGAATGCCCGGCTCTTAAACTCTGTCCATACACTCTGTAGCTGGGACGTCTGAAAGAGAGGAGACCGACAGATGTGTTATAAATACTTTAGCAATGTTTTTATGTAACATTTTGGGCGACCCGACCATAGAATTGTGTGTTATAGATCTGTCATTCTCAATGAAAGCAAGTGTTAGACACGGTAGATATGTTCTATGTGTGCCATTTCTATGCTTCCCGTTCTTAAGTTTAGTTTCTGCGTCTTACTTCCGGTTTTGTACACCAGCTTCAAACAGCTGAAAATACAATATTTTTGGTTATGGAAAATATATTTCACAGAGGTTCAGATGGTACAATGATTCTCTACGCAATTCTTGCTTGTTTTGTCACATAAACTGAAATTAGGTTTTAAATCTGTCACTGGGAGCATATCAAATGCTTTTCAATGACAAAAAGCTTCCATATACAGATAGGACTTCATACATTACACCCACCTGTATGTCTGAGGTTCCCAATGCCCTAATGAACTTGTCCAGTTTGTTGCGGAGGTCCTGTATGGATGTCTGGCCGCGGGCCGCTGACCCCTCCAGACCTTCACTCAGACGCTTCTCCAACTTAGCAAATGCCTCCAGGAACACATAGACTGACATTGCCAGGTTACTGTTAGGTATCTAGAGAGAGAGAAGGGGGGGAGGGAGAGAGAAGGAGCAAGGGAGAGATAGAGAGAGCAGTCTTATCTCAGTGACAAATTACTGCCATCTTCTGGCTTGATCTAAAATAACATCCAAAGTTGTGAGATTTGCTTACTGTTTCTCTTTGAATGTGTGTGTCTGTCTGTGTGTATATATATGCGCGCGCGTGTGTGTGTGTGTGTGTGTGTGTATACAGACCTTAGTGAGCAGCACCAGAGTGATGCCCGGCCAGAGTGGCAGACAGTACATGGAGTGAGGCATCATGGGATAGCAGCCCTCCTTCAGCGTGACCTCTAGGAAGACTCTGCTAGGGTTCGAGGGGTCAGGGGGAGGAGCTTCCAGGGTCCGGAGACTGTCCTCCGCCATCTGAAGACAGAATGGAATTTCCATTAATTTCATCTCATGAGAAGTTACACTATATAGATTCTAAAGAACATGCAAATCCAATGGCTTTGAGCAAGGGCTCCAAGGTCTGTCTAATTTAAATGCATGATTTATGAGAAAGTCTAAGGTACATGCATTTCTCTAGTTAGGATCCAGCCCTTTTTGGTGCAGCAATGCCGTGTTGCCATTTTGTCCTAATGGCCGGGCCCTATACTACAAATCTGGTTTGAGGAAATAGCGAGGTAACTTTCGTCAACTCTGAGCTTAACTCGGGATAACCGGTGTCACAAAAGTGGCTCACCTTTTAGCCAGGTACATTAATATGGCAACGAATCCTTCAGAACTAACTTGATCCGGGGCAGGCTAACTCAGGGCTAACTCCATTTATCCTGAATGAAGTGTCTGAGCCGCGAGTTGAGGACCAATGAAATCAGCTTCCCTCCCTCTCACAAAGATTGCGTCATCATCCCCTTCATTTGAGGAAGACAATTTATTAAACATTTTATTAAATCAACATTTTTGAGTGTTTAAAAACCTATCACACTACACATTTAGTAATACCAAAATGCATTTGAAACTTTTGTATGACATTTTGTACCACAACAGCGAAAATCTTTTTTTCAGCTGAAAGACGATGCCCAGAGCTTACCCACGATGTTGCACAACGATTTAAGTAAATGAGTCATCGTTTTAGTCAAGGTATAATACATTTGGGGTTGAAGTGGGAAATCCAAAGTGGGAACTTCATGGAAATCTGTGTAAATTTTCTTCATTTTATTTCATAATACAAAATGATCAACAACGTACATCCCTACATCAAACATGTCAAACAAAACACAGGTTTAAACAAGAAAATACATAAACAATATATTCTTGTTTAAACCTGTGTTTTGTTTGACATGTTTGATGTAGGGATGTAAGTTGTTGATAATTTTGTGTGATATATATATTATATTATATTATATTATATATATATATATATATATATATATATAATATATATATAGTAATTTATAGTTTATATAGTAATTTACGACATTAACAATGTCTACACTGTATTTCTGATCAATTTGATGTTATTTTAAAAGGACAAATAAATGTGCTTTTCTTTCAAAAACAAGGACATTTCTGAGTGACCCTAAGTTTTGAACGTGTGTGTATATATAAAAAAAATCAGCTGTTTCCAACACAATAGTAATTTACGACATTAACGATGTCTACACTGTATTTCTGATCAATTTGATGTTATTTTAAAGGACTTTTGAAATTGTGTGTGTGTATGTGTATATATATATATATATATATCTGAAGAGAATGGAATATATATATATATATATATATACACACATACATACACACATACACACATACATACACACATACACACACACACACACACACATGTTCAAAAGTCCTTTAAAATAACATCAAATTGATCAGAAATACAGTGTAGACATCGTTAATGTCGTAAATTACTATTGTGTTGGAAACAGCTGATTTTTTTATGGAATATCTACATAGGCGTACAGAGGCCCATTATCAGCAACCATCACTCCTGTGTTCCAATGGCACGTTGTGTTAGCTAATTGAAGTTTGTAATTTTAAAAAGCCTAATTGATCATTAGAACACCCTTTTGCAATTATGTTAGCACAGCTGAAAATGGTTGTGCTGGTTAAAGAAGCAATAAAATTGGCCTTCTTTAGACTAGTTGAGTATCTGGAGCATCAGCATTTGTGGGTTTGATTACAGGCTCAAAATGTCCAGACACAACAAACTTTCTTCCGAAACTCATCAGTCTATTCTTGTTCTGAGAAATGAAGGCTATTCCATGCGAGAAATTGCCAAGAAACTGAAGATCTCGTACAACGCTGTGTACTACTCCCTTCACAGAACAGCTCTAACCAAAATAGAAAGAGGAGTGGGAGGCCCCGGTGCACAACTGAGCAAGAGGACAAGTACATTAGTGTCTAGTTTGAGAAAGACGCCTCACAAGTCCACAGAAGGGGCCCCTGTGTTGAGGATCAGCGTGGTGGATGTGTTGTTACCAACCTTTACCACCTGTGGACGGCCTGTCCGGAAGTCCAGGATCAAGTTGCAGAGGGAGGTGTTTAGTCCCAGGGTCCTTAGCTTATTGATGTGCTTTGAGGGCACAATGGTGTTGAACGCTGAGCTGTAGTCAATGAATAGCATTCTCACATAGACAAAAGGAACACATATGTGGAAAAGAACAGTGTGGAGTGCAATAGAGATTGCATCATCTGTGGATCTGTTGGGGGTGGTATGCAAATTGGAGTGGGTCTTGGGTTTCTGGGATAATGGTGTTGATGTGAGACATGACCAGCCTTTAAAAGCACTTCATGGCTACAGACGTGAGTGCTACGGGTCGGTAGTCATTTAGGCAGGTTACCTTGGTGTTCTTGGGCACAGGGACTATGGTGGTCTGCTTGAAACATGTTGGTATTACAGACTCAGACAGGGAGAGGTTGAAAATGGCAGTGAAGACACTTGCCAGTTGGTCAGCGCATGCTCGCAGTATACGTCCTGGTAATATGTCTGGCCCTGCGACCTTGTGAATGTTGACCTGTTTAAAGGTCTTACTCACATCGGGAGCAGAGAGCGTGATCACACAGTTTTCCTGGAGCTGGTGCTCTCATGCATGTTTCAGTGTTATTTGCCTCAAAGCGAGCATAGAAGTAGTTTAGCTTGTCTGGTAGGCTCGTGTCACTGGGCAGCTCTCGGCTGGAATCAGCCAACTGATTTATTCACCAAAGATTGCACGTTTGCTAGTAGAATGGAAGGAAGTGGAGGTTTATTCGATCTCCTATTAATTCTCAGAAGGCGGCCCGCCCACTGGCCTCTTTTTCTCCGCCTCCTCTTCACGCAAATCACGGGGATCTGGGCCTGTTCCCAAAAAAGCAGTATATCGTTCACGTCGGGCTTGTCAGACTCGTTAAAGGAAAAAAAGGATTCTGCCAGTCCGTGGTGAGTAATCGCAGTCCTGATGTCCAGAAGTTATTTTCTGGTCATAAGAGATGGTAGCGGCAACATTATGTACAAAATAAGTAAAATAGTAAGTCACAAACAATGTAAATAAATGAGAAAGAAAAAAAACAATCGGTTGGAGACACGTAAAACGTCTGGCTTCTTCTCCGGTGCCATTTTTCAAACATTTCAAGGCCATGACAGATGCTATCACATCTGCTGCAGGCGCAGTTGATGAGCTTATTTCTCAAGTCAGTTGTTCGAATGGAACTAGCTAGGGTGTTCATGTTTCCAAGTTTCAAACATATTATCTCAAATGCCATTGAAATGGCAGCAGCGGTATGACAACCAGCACATTCATGAGCATGAAATACGACTTTCCTCAGTACGAAATCCTTGACGACCCACTGTGCTGTCAGACTCAGCATGCTCATGGGGCTGATATCGCTGGCCCAAATGTCAGTCGTGAAGCTAATAGCAGTGACTCTATTACTGTGTAACTCCGGTAGGGCAACATCTGAAAAATAGCGCACTTAGTAACGTTACTGTGTACTGGTACTCAACCAGTCGGCAAAAGCCAAATTGATTCTGTATTGACATATTTTCAACCAATTGATCTTAAAATAGTTATTTATGTCAACATAATCCAATACTTCCAGATCTCCTTCAGTTATTTTATTTGAAAGGACTGACTTTTTTAGTTTGAGACTTATTTTTCTAGATGAAGTCAAGAAAGGTCTTGTTGATCGCTTTACAAATAAAGATGATGAGGGGTACACAAAGCAAGACAGTCCCTCTGCCCTGGACAGAAGCATTCTCCCAAGTATAGAAAGATCCCTTTGTAGCAAATTCTTAACTATTTTCTTGGTTCTTAATTTTAGGAGAGAAATGTATATGTTGTCTGACTAAGTGTTTTTTGATAGATATATTCCTAAATATTTAACACAGTCCTTTATAGGAATATTTTATATTTCTTTATCATCAGTCATATAAACATTTCACATTTAGAAACGTTCAGTTTTAATCCAGATGCAATAGAGAATGCAGTAACAGCATTAAGGGCATGAGCGACCTGGTCTTTGTCTTTAAAAAAAAAAGAGTAGTATTGTCAGCCAGTTGGTAAATTTAGATTTCTCTGTTAAAAAGGGATAAACCATGCAGATATGCATTATTCAGAATATCTAGAGATAGAAGTTCCACTACCAAAATGAATAAAAAGGGCAAAATTGGGCATCCCTGTCGTACACTTCTGTTGATACTGAATCTTTTGGATGTACAGAATTAAGGTTTAGTATCACAGAACTATTTATATCTTTGTAAAACATGCGAATGACTTTGATACAATTTTCACCGAAACCAAAATGTTTAAGACGCCGAAAGAAAAATGTATGTTCAATTGTGTCAAAGGCATTACAGAAGTCCAAAAATAAAACAACACCATCTGAATCAATTGCATCTGAATAATCTAAAAGGTGCAAGACTAAACGATTGTTGGAGGTTATGTGACGGCCCTTCATAAATCCTGTTTGAGTCTCATTTATAATGGTATGTATTCCTTTCTTCAATATTTTGGCATAAACCAGAGCAATCAATTTGTAATCAATATTTAATAAAGTAATTGTGTCTCCAATTGTCAATGAGAGAAGGGTCTTCGGAATCAGTGAAATAAGGCCCTTTCATAGTGGAGACCGTTTCACCATTTTCGATGCAATCTTAAAACATATAAACAACAGGGTCTTCTAGTAACTGCCAAAGCTCTCTATAGAATTCAACTGACAGGCCATCAGCGCCAGGTGATTTCCCTTTTTTCATTGAATTCAGAGCCTCTCTAATTTCTTCGATTGAAACAGGTGAATTGCAAACTGAGTGGAAATCATCCTAAATTACAGGGCCATAACTCCCGAATGTGGCAAATTTAAGCTTTCACAACCATCTTCCTGAAATTGTGAGTTGTAAAGGTTTTCATAAAAGGAATTGACAAATGTTGATATTGTAATGGGATCTTTCCATAATACATCCTTAATTTTGAGTGCCGATATAGATTTTCTTTTGTTGTTTCTCTTTTCAAATGCAAAAAAACAACTGGTGTTTCTTTCCTCCTCTTCAATACATTTGGTTCTTGATCTGACAAAAGCACTATTTGCCAGATCCGTGTAAAGCTGTTCGAATTGTAGTTGTAAAGATTTAAGTACAAACTCTTCTTCTTGAGATAGTTTTTATGAAAGATAATCTATCAAGCTTGCTCATCAAATCTTTTTCTCTAAAAGGTTCTTCAGGTGCTTCAGCTCTTTGGCACGTTTAATGGCTACAACTCTGACTTTATATTAAAGAATTCCATCTACTTCCATGACCCAAGTCTTTTCTTACAAAAATATATTTGGCTAAAGATTTGATGTTTCCAATAAAAATAGGATCTTTAAGAAGTGTGTTGTTTAATTTCCAATATCCTCGAATACCTTTAGAATTTTTAGAAGCTTGTAAATTCAGGGAAATTAAATGATGATCAGAAAAGGGAGCCAACTGATGATCTACATCTATAACAAACTGTAACAAAAAGGGGGAAATTAGGAATAAATCTATTCTAGATTTTCGTGACATAGTTTGGTTGGTCCAGGTATAACCCTTTGCATCCGGACTGAAATAACACCAGGCATCATCAACAGAGAGATCCTTGCATAATGTTGTAATGATATTGTTATTTTGAGAGCTTTGACTCATTCTAGGAGGAAAACAAGCAGCAGAGTCATCAGGTGTTTCGTTAAAATCTCCTGAGAGAATTAGAAAAGCCTCTGAATATTTGTTGCATAAATCCTGTAACTTTCTGGTAAGTTGGGCTAAAAGGGTCTTATTTGGAGCATGTGAGTTACAATACAGATGATGAAAATAGCATTGTCAAGTTTAACCGTTACTATGACCCATCTGCCATCCTGTGACGATGTGGATTCTAGAATGTTGCCTTTAAACTTGTGGATAAGCGTCAAAACACCAGCAGAATGGTTTGATCCATGACTGAAATAGGCCATGACTTCCAAAAGTTCAAGTCACTTTACACAAATGAGTTTCCTGAAGAAAAACTAAATCTGGATTACTGCATTTACAATATAAAAATTAGTCTTTCTTTTTGTAAGATCTCTCAAACCCCTAGCATTCAGGCTAACGATATTGAGAGAGTTGAAAACAAACTCCTGCATTAAAAAATAAAGAGACACAAACTAGACAGATGTAGTAATGTGAACAATAAAACAAACAGTAAACCTTGAGAGGGTTAATCCGACAGAAAACTACACTCAGTTGAGGTAGCGGTGGTTAACAGTATAACAAATCCCTTTTTTCTTTTGGCAAGTGTTCATAAATTGTAGTTCGAACTGTACATTTACTCATGGCAGTACAGTAAATGTACTCTTGGCAGTACTCACAGTTCAAGTGTGGTTCATGTCAGAGCTAGCCAGTAATATTTCTTCCTTCGGTGAACGCGTGTGTGCCCTTGAACCCAGCCTTCTTTCCCTCTTGTCGTGCTTTCTGTATAATTGGCCACAGTTTCTCCCTGGCAGTCTGATCCTGCGGTATCAGAGCCTCTTTGATGCGGAGCGTCTTCTCGTCCAGAAACCTGTTCCCCTTGGCCATTTTCCAGATGATGTCCCTGTAGTGGCGCATAGTGAAGCGCAGGAGGACATTGCGAGGGGGTCCATCAGATCTTCGTTTCCCAAGTCGATGAACCACGTCGATCACGTTTCTTAGCTTGTCTTTGATGCACGGAGCTACCTTTCCCAGGATATTAATAACGGCTTCCCTAATGTCCTCTCCCGCCACCTCTTTTACACCTTGGATTTTCAGATTACACCTGCGAGAGTACCGTTGAAGTTCAGCTACATTCTCACACAGCTCATTATTTGGGGATTGCAGTTTCTTCAGGTCGTTCTCTAGGAATGTTATATTTTCCTTGTTCTCGCTCACAACTGTGTGAAGCTGACGGACAGTCTCTGACAAATTATACATTTTCTTTGATGTTTCTTCATTAGCCCGCTCTATGATGGACACTTGTTTAGTAGATGGTCTTGTTTAGTAGTCAGGGTCTGGATTGCAGAGAAAAGTTCAGACATGGAAATCCTCTCACTTTTTTCTCCTGTGGATTTTTAATTGGGGTCAGAGGTAAAGAGGTTGCAAGGATCTCTTCCTGGTACGTCTTGTTCTTTCTCTTGCTTGAGCTAGCGACATCTTGTGTATCCATGCTGCTCTGGCTCTCGTCGTAGGTAACTAGCATGCCTGCAGTCTTCTGTGAGGCTTGGATATTTTATCTTCTCTTGTTTTCCTGTCGTGTTCTTCCCATTCAACTTGACAAACTCTAAACTTGCCATATGTAGCTAAAACAAGTTATAGTTAGTTTATTGCTACATTGATAGGCAATATTCGATTGTTAACCACCTAACCCTCAAAGTTGCTTGGACAAGCGTGAAAACAATCCCTCTCACAGCGACGCCATCTAGGCTCCGGAAATCGGTTCAATGCTGTGCGTTTCCCCAATGAGATGACGTGCAAATATATACTTTTCAGGGCTGGGTTTTATTTGAATGTTACCATCCACCAGCATGGCATGTTTATTACTCAGAAGCCCCCGAAAAGTTCTTCCTCTTCACAAGTCTCAACGTCCATTTGGGTGCCTGAGCCATGGAGCAAATTAAAATAGGAGGTGCATACTTATGTTTGTGCACCTCCACTTTTTTACCAGATATTTATCATAATATAATGGATAATTTGTTAATTGAAAAAAAATGACAATTTTATAAAATGATATGATTGCATTTTGCAACCCTGCTCCCCCAAGATGAATGGTTTTGACCACTTAAGTTTGGCTTCCCTACATGCACCAAAGCTAGAAAGCACTATATCACAACAAATGTCTATCCTATAATGAAAAATCACCCACGAGGATCTTGCTTATCTATTTTTTTGTGCTGTTAGATTTGTATTGGTGTTTCATCCGATCAAATCAAATGTATTTATATAGCCCTTCTTACATCAGCTGATATCTCAAAGTGCTGTACAGAAACCCAGCCTAAAACCCCAAACAGCAAGCAATGCAGGTGTAGAAGCACGGTGGCTAGGAAAAACTCCCTAGAAAGGCCAAAACCTAGGAAGAAACCTAGAGAGGAACCAGGCTATGATGGGTGGCCAGTCCTCTTCTCGATGCGCTCAGGGTGTTGTTACATATCATTTGCACGATCAACATCCACGTTCGTAACATGGATGAAGCCTGAGCTGGAATGTTCATCTAACCCCCCCCCCCCCCCCCCCCCCAGCTCACCTGAATGTCTGGATCCAAAAACTCGAACACAGGAGTACCGCTCCCCACATGACAGCTCTCTTCATGCCTGCTCTCCTCATGCCTGCCTGCAAAGAGAGCGAGCAGAGGGTTAGTGGGTTGAACCAAAGGCAGTGGAAGTATAGCACATCACTGCACCAAGCCACATAGGCAAAAATGACAGAGCACGGCACAGACACCTACCTGAATTAACAGAGTCCCTGTCAGTCCCTGAGTCCCTATTAGTAGGGGAAGGCTCTGGAGTGTAGAATATATCTGGGGCTGAGGTGTTCTCCACATCCTGCACACACACCACACAGCTATTAAACTTCAGAAGCATTCAGACAGAGTATGATATTCTTCTTCTTTCACTCTCAGTGCTCCTACCTCGGGGGCAGTATCCTCCAGGTCAATGTTGCTAGGATACATGTTCTGCACCATGACGATAAGAGCCAGCAGGTCAGACGAGGTGAGGGTACTAGCGTTACGACTGTGGGGGAGAGGAGATGGATGGATAGAAAGGTATTCAGAGCAGGTTTGGGGTCAATTCAAGTCACTCAATTCAGGAAGTGATTTGAATTTAAAATTCAGAAATGTATTTTTTTTTAATAACTCCTAAACTCCTTTTCAGTTTATTGAGAAAGCATTGAAAATGAATGCAACTGAATTGGAATTTCAGTTTATTTCCTATTTTCCTGAATTGACCCCAACCCTGATTCAGAGGTACCTCCCTCTATACGTGATTTGCAATGTCATATTATGTGAAGATGCTCTTTATTATGTGAAAAAGTGATGTTACAGTGGCCTGTCAACCTGGAGTAGAAAGCGTGTAGTTTTGTGAGAAGAGTAATGGACAGTAACCTGGAATAGAAGGCTAGTAGTTTGGTGTTAATAGTAATGGACAGTAACCTGGAATAGAAGGCTAGTAGTTTGGTGTTAATAGTAATGGACAGTAACCTGGAATAGAAGGCTAGTAGTTTGGTTTTAATAGTAATGGACAGTAACCTGGAACAGAAGGCTAGTAGTTTGGTTTTAATAGTAATGGACAGTAACCTGGAACAGAAGGCTAGTAGTTTGGTGTTAATAGTAATGGACAGTAACCTGGAATAGAAGGCTAGCAGTTTGGTGTTAATAGTAATGGACAGTAACCTGGAACAGAAGGCTAGTAGTTTGGTGTTAATAGTAATAGACAGTAACCTGGAATAGAAGGCTAGTAGTTTGGTGTTAATAGTAATGGACAGTAACCTGGAATAGAAGGTTAGTAGTTTGGTGTTAATAGTAATGGACAGTAACCTGGAATAGAAGGCTAGTAGTTTGGTGTTAATAGTAATGGACAGTAACCTGGAATAGAAGGCTAGTAGTTTGGTGTTAATAGTAATGGACAGTAACCTGGAACAGAAGGCTAGTAGTTTGGTGTTAATAGTAATGGACAGTAACCTGGAATAGAAGGCTAGTAGTTTGGTGTTAATAGTAATGGACAGTAACCTGGAAGAGAAGGCTAGTAGTTTGGTGTTAATAGTAATAGACAGTAACCTGGAATAGAAGGCTAGTAGTTTGGTTTTAATAGTAATGGACAGTAACCTGGAATAGAAGGCTAGTAGTTTGGTGTTAATAGTAATGGACAGTAACCTGGAATAGAAGGCTAGTAGTTTGGTGTTAATAGTAATGGACAGTAACCTGGAATAGAAGGTTAGTAGTTTGGTGTTAATAGTAATGGACAGTAACCTGGAATAGAAGGCTAGTAGTTTGGTGTTAATAGTAATGGACAGTAACCTGGAATAGAAGGCTAGTAGTTTGGTTTTAATAGTAATGGACAGTAACCTGGAATAGAAGGCTAGTAGTTTGGTGTTAATAGTAATGGACAGTAACCTGGAATAGAAGGCTAGGAGTTTGGTGTTAATAGTAATGGACAGTAACCTGGAATAGAAGGCTAGGAGTTTGGTGTTAATAGTAATGGACAGTAACCTGGAATAGAAGGCTAGGAGTTTGGTGTTAATAGTAATGGACAGTAACCTGGAATAGAAGGCTAGTAGTTTGGTGTTAATAGTAATGGACAGTAACCTGGAATAGAAGGCTAGGAGTTTGGTGTTAATAGTAATGGACAGTAACCTGGAATAGAAGGCTAGTAGTTTGGTGTTAATAGTAATGGACAGTAACCTGGAATAGAAGGCTAGTAGTTTGGTGTTAATAGTAATGGACAGTAACCTGGAATAGAAGGCTAGGAGTTTGGTGTTAATAGTAATGGACAGTAACCTGGAATAGAAGGCTAGGAGTTTGGTGTTAATAGTAATGGACAGTAACCTGGAATAGAAGGCTAGGAGTTTGGTGTTAATAGTAATGGACAGTAACCTGGAATAGAAGGCTAGTAGTTTGGTGTTAATAGTAATGGACAGTAACCTGGAATAGAAGGCTAGGAGTTTGGTGTTAATAGTAATGGACAGTAACCTGGAATAGAAGGCTAGTAGTTTGGTGTTAATAGTAATGGACAGTAACCTGGAATAGAAGGCTAGTAGTTTGGTGTTAATAGTAATGGACAGTAACCTGGAATAGAAGGCTAGTAGTTTGGTGTTAATAGTAATGGACAGTAACCTGGAATAGAAGGCTAGGAGTTTGGTGTGCACCAGTATGAATGCATGGAGGACCTCCTCTCCTGCTCTCTCCACACTACTGTTGATCTGCTGCACCAAGCGACGCTCGAGAAACTCTATACACTGTTCACATAGAGTAGGATGGATCAACCTCTCTACTGCCTGATGGAGGGAGACAGAGACATACGTTGTATATACAGTACCAGTCAAAGGTTTGGACACATCTACTCATTCAAAGGTTTTTCTTTATTTTTACTATTTTCCACATTGTAGAATAATAGTGAAGACATCAACACTATGAAATAACACATATGGAATCATGTAGTAACCAAAAAGTGTTAAACAAATCAAAATATATTTTATATTCTTCAATGTAGCCACCCTATGTGCAAAGCTGTCATCAAGGCAATCTTGGAATTCTCTCAACCAGCTTCATGAGGTAGTCACCTGGAATGCTTTCAATTAACAGGTGTGCCTTGTTAAAAGTTAATTTGTAGAATTTCTTTCCTTTTTAATGCATTTGAGCCAATCAGTTGTGTTGTGACAAGGTAGGAGTGTGTTGTGACAGCAGATAGCCCTATGTGGTAAAAGACCAAGTCCATATTATGGCAAGAACAGCTCAAATAAGCAAAGAGAAACGACAGTCCATCATTACTTTAAGACATGAAGGTCAGTCTATCCTGAACATTTCAAGAACTTTTTAAGTTTCTTCAAGTTTAGTCGCAAAAGCCATCAAGCGCTATGATGAAACTGGTTATCATGAGGACCGCCACAGGAAAGGAAGACCCAGAGTTGCCTCTGCTGCAGAGGATAAGTTCATTACAGTTACCAGCCTCAGAAATTGCAGCCCAAATAAATGCTACAGAGTTCAAATAACAGACACATCTCAACATCAACTGTTCAGAGGGGACTGCGTGAATCTTGACCATGTTCTGTTATAATATCCACCCGGCACAGCCAGAAGAGGACTGGCCACCCCTCATAGCCTGGTTCCTCTCTAGGTTTCTTCCTAGGTTTTTGGCCTTTCTCAGGAGTTTTTCCTAGGGAGTTTTTCCCAGCCACCGTGCTTCTTTCACATGCATTGCTTGCTGTTTGGGGTTTTAGGCTGGGTTTCTGTACAGCACTTTGAGATTTCAGCTGATGTACGAAGGGCTATATAAATAAATTTGATTTGATTTGATTTGAATCAGGCCTTCATGGTCAAATTGCTGCAAAGAAACCACTACTAAAGGACACCAATAAGAAGAAGAGACTTGCTTGGGCCAAGAAACACGAGCAATGGACATTAGACCGGTGGAAATCTGTCCTTTGGTCTGATGAGTCCAAATTTGAGATTTTTGGTTCTAACCGCAGTGTCTTTGTGAGACAGAGTAGGTGAACGATCTCTGCATGTGTGGTTCCCACCATGAAGCATGGAGGAGGAGGTGTGATGGTGTGGGGGTGCTTTGCTGGTGACACAGTCTGTGATTTATTTAGAATTTAAGGCACACTTAACCAGCATGGCTACCACAGCATTCTGCAGCAATATGCTATCCCATCTGGTTTGCGGTTAGTGGGACTATCATTTGTTTTTCAACAGGACAATGGACCAACACACCGCCAGGCTGTGTAAGGGCTATTTGACCAAGAAGGAGAATGATGGAGTGCTGCATCAGATGACCTGGCCTCCACAATCACCCGACCTCAACCCAATTGAGATGGTTTGGGATGAGTTGGACCGTAGAGTGAAGGAAAAGCAGCCAACAAGTGCTCAGCATATGTGGGAACTCCTTCAAGACTGCTGTAAAAGCATTCCTCATGAAACTGGTTGAGAGAATGCCAAGAGTGTGCAAAGCTGTCATCAAGGCAAAGGGTGGCTACTTTGAAGAATCTCAAAAACATAAAATATATTTTGATTTGTTTAACCCTTTTTTGGTTACTATATGATTCCATATCTGCTATTTCATAGTTTTGACATCTTCACTATTATTCTACAATGTAGAAAATAGTAAAAATAAAGAGAAACCCTTGAAAGAGTAGGTGTGTCCAAACTTTTGACTGGTACTGTATGTTGCCGTGGAGGTCAAAACTACATTTCCCAATTGGGGAGAAGAGTGAGTACAGTATAGCACAGTTTACAGTACAATTTCCTCCACATTATAAACTGGGTGGTTTGAGGCCTGAATGCTGATTGGCTGACAGCCGTGGTATATCAGACGTATACTACGGGAATGACAAAAACATTTATTTTTACTGCTCTAATTACGTTGGTAACCAGTTTACAATAGCAATAAGGCACCTCGGGGGTTTGTGGTATATAGCCAATATACCACAGCTAAGGGCTGTATCCAGGCACTCCGCATTGCGTCGTGCTTAAGAACATCCCTTAGCTGTGGTATATTGGTCATATACCACACCCCATCTGGCCCTATTGCTTAATTCTATAGTACCTCTACTAAAAAGCTCTGGTCCTGCTCTCGGAGGCGGCTGTAGGTCTCCAGGAGGCTCTGTAGATATTTCCATAGATTGGTCCTCTGCTCTGTGTCCTGAGGACGCAGCCTGGAGAGAAACCACAAAGTCCATTAGGACACAAGTCCATCTGTCACACACAAACACAGCTCTAATGAACTTCATAAAGGTAAGAGTCACGTCATACTCTTTCCTGATCAGGGTGCTGCTGAGGGTAACCATGCCGAAGAGGACCTCAATCATCTTCTTCATCACGTAAATCTTCCTCTTCAGATCCTCCTCGTCCTCTTCACGGTCTCCGTTCACAGCGATGTACAGACACTCCTCAAACTGTCAATCAACATCTCAATCAGTCAATATTTCCATCAATCAAATAATCAATCCCTCAATCACCCCTAATCGGTTCCCATTCACACACAGCGATGTACTACATGTACCAAGCTCTTTATTAACACAACTGAGAGGCTTGGATTGGTGTAAGGAATATGGAGGACGCTCCTCTTAATATGTTGGAAGACTCACATGGCTAACAACTATCTCGTCCTTTGAGATCCGTGAACACCGGAAGGCGTAGGGGCTAGGAGCAGAAAAGGTACCCAGTCATTTGGTCTGAATGGAACTGCTGTTGGCTATTGGCCATGTCATCTTAACCCATTTACAGAGCCACACAGTCTGATCCCATGACTACTGCGAGGTTCAGGCATGCTCACATGATGTGAAGCTTTACTGAACAGCAGGCTTTCACTGTTACTACAGCACAGTAGAGGAACTGTAATTCAGTGGCTTATGCGGTCAAATGAGTTGTAGGGGAGAATGGGGTAAGTTTAGAATTTTTTTTACATTCAGCATCACTCTGTCAAGGGAAATATAGTATTCTTTCTAACAAAGATACTGTAGCTACATACACTACCGTTCAAAAGTTTGGGGTCAAAGAAATGTCCTTGTTTTTGAAAGAAAAACACAATTTTTGTCCATTAAAATAACATCAAATTGATCAGAAATACAGTGTAGACATTGTTTATGTTGTAAATGACTATTGTAGCTGGAAACGGCTGATTTTTATGGAATATCTACATAGGCGTACAGAGGCCCATTATCAGCAACCATAACTCCTGTGTTCCAATGGCACGTTGTGTTAGCTAATCCAAGTTTATAATTTTAAAAGGCTAATTGATCATTATAAAACCCTTTTGCAATTATGTTAGCACAGCTGAAAACAGTTGTTTTGATTAAAAAAGCAATAAAACGGACCTTCTTTAGACTAGTTGAGTATCTGGAGTATCAACATTTGTGGGTTCGATTACAGGCTCAAAATGGCCAGAAAATAAAAACTTTCTTCTGAAACTTGTTAGTCTATTCTTGTTCTGAGAAATGAAGGCTATTTCATGTGAGAAATTGCCAAGAAACTGAAGATCTCGTACAACGCTGTGTACTACTCCCTTCACAGAACAGCTCTAACCAGAATAGAAAGAGGAGTGGGAGGCCCCGGTGCACAACTGAGCAAGAGGACAAGTACATTAGTGTCCAGTTTGAGAAACAGACACCTCATAAGTCCTCAACTGACAGCTTCATTAAATAGTACAATTTACCATGGGTATGGGGTAAGTTGACTTGCGGGACAGGGTAAATTAAACCACCTACACGTCTGTACTGAATGAAATATTAACACTACCTTTTTAAAACCATGTCTATCTTTATTTCCCAAACCCAATTACTTTTTTTTGTATTTTAATCATATTTTAACACAGGCGTAACACCTAACAAACACTTTGTACTTTTTAAAACACTTGTAACATAGGCCAGGCCCTGTTGTTACCTCATATCCCAACGCCTGGGTAGAAAACACTTCAATTTGCTCAACTTGCCATGGGCTCAACCATTGGCTCAACTTATCCCAAGGCAAATATTTTGACTATATAAGCCCACACAGTTACAAGAATGCACTTTCATGCTAAGTTTGAGACCTCATATTGAATCTTATTGAGACTCCAACTGATGTATAGAACCATCTTAAAAGTATCTACTTTGGTGTAGATACAAGCATCACCAAACCTCTACCCGATAAATTAGTTTGTACTTGGTGAAAATCAATTATTTTGGACGCAACTTGCTTACCACTTTTTCTATGTGGTTTCTTCCTTCACAGACTCCATGAAATGATGACCTCTTCCTAAATATATGGTCAATTGATACATTTTATGTATGGTTTCCTAGAAACAAGGTTAGCTCAACTTACCCCACTCTCCCCTACACTTATTTTATGACCACTCTTTACTATGGGCATAGTTCTGTCACAAATTGCCCTGTATCTGTTGAAGTGTTTTTGTGTCATGACGCAACATTAGTTTCCTGTGTGTGTGTGTGTGTGTGTGTGTGTGTGTGTGTGTATTACCTGATGTAGCACATAGGTGTGGTTGTTCTCAGTAGTAAAGGATGTATAGCTGTCTCCCAGTCTGTCCACCATGGTACTGCAGGAGATGATGATGGGGGCAAACAGAGTGTTGATGCTGTCCTCAAATGCTGGCGGCTGGGAGGGATGGAAAGAAACACTCAACCATATCCTCTACCGGAATCTCTCCTCATAACCCCAATTTTCTGCTCTGGAATGACCATGAGGGATTATGGTACAACATGAACCAGCCAACATGTCTACAACCGCTGCCGGACAGACCAGAGAGTTCAGCAAGTCACAGAAATGTGATATGAATGAGGTCACTGGGGATATTTGGGTTAATCCATATATGCAATATGCTATCATTGCTTCTATATTTATGTAATAGACAAGACGACTTGAACCATCCTGTATCCCTCGCTCGCTCCCGTCTTACCTTCTCCCCCTCTTCCTGTGATGCTCCATATTGCTCCTGGATGTTGAGTTCAAACTCTGGGTCTGTCCAATAGAAGAGGACCTCAGCGCTCTCACTGGCGATCAGCAGACACTTCATAGTGGGATCTTATCTGTAGCAACCAACCATACCAGCACTGTTGTCATCTGCAGAATATGCAGCTTTTATTTGATTTTTTATTTAACTAGGCAAGTCAGTCTGTTACAGTTTGAAACATTCTTTGCAATACACACAGCTCTTAAATAGGCTAAGCAAATGATTCGTAAGAAGCAACATTTTTTGCCATATTACAGGAAACCACGGAACAACATTACACTGCAATTGGATAGTTATGAGCTTACATGCAAAGATAGATTTATAGAGTTACCACATTTGTGATGAATCATTTGTATTATCTAGGAAAACAGAATAACAGTGTTGGTGTAACTGTCTCTACTTACATAGCTGGTATGAGGGAATAACATAAGTTATTCTCATATCAACAATATATGTGCAATTCATGAAGAGGACAAACCACGTCCAAGTTTCTTCTGGACTCATAATTGAATTCATTCTCTGATAACTGCATTTGTAGAGTGGTCATATGATGAAGAGCATGGTAAATAAGAAGAGCACCAAGCCTTGCCAAACTATCATGCCGCACGAGTCAAACATCCAGACTATGCGGATGGTCTTCAGTGATCACCAATGCATGGCTGACAGGTCGGACCTCAACCCACCACAGGGGTGGCGCAACGTAGAATATAGCGTTTACCCATATGGTACTTCGAAGTTTGCCTTCTAACGCTCATACAATAACATTATAAATATGTCATGCACAGAGCTGACATTAGCCTATTCTATAGGCATATTCAACGTGACAAATATATGTTTTAAACAATTCATTTCTATTAGGATATTCTTGCACCCATCAGTAGGCTATAATAATAACAAAATGTTACACAAAGTAACTTACCTGTGGCCTATCAGTTATGCATCATATTTACCCCTCCGTGATTTCCACCAGTTAAATCAGATGTTGTTAAAATGTACCTCTTAGTTCGAAACCCTTAGCTTTCCGTTTAGAAACGATCCTACTTTGAAACTGTATTGCAACATTTCTCAACTCAGCTTCCGTGGTGAAACTTGGAGCCGAATCATGTGACACTAACAGCGGAAGCTAAGCTCCTCCTAGAAATATGACTCTACATTAAACGCAGGTCTATGATCAGTTTTCTCTCCCGATGCGTTCTCTTAGAAACGGCGAAGGTAAAAGTAAAACTGACTGCAGATCAGTGTTTAGTTTTGACGTTGGCTCCCAGACGGTGAAAGGGTAATCCTTTCATTGGTGTTAGATAATTAGGTGAGTTAAAGTCATGTGCTGAAGACTAGACTGAAGCGCATGATTCTGACAGTTGTGATGATCTGGTATTCATTGAATGTACTATGGTGTTGTGTGTGTGCGTGCGTGCGTACATACGTGTGTGCATGGAGAGAGATTTCATGTGTCATTCACTTACTTCCTTGTGAGAGTCATAGGCCTACATTATTGTATCACATGAGATAAGTAGCCTAGCTGACATATTGAGCAGAATCATTTGTTTCATTGTCAAGACAGGCACATCATTATAATTAGAAAGGATGTTCAGAGTTATACAAATATAACCCTGATTTTGCAACTATCTTTGAGCAAAGTAAAAAGAAACACACACACGTACGCACACACACACACACACACACACACACACACACACACACACACACACACACACACACACACACACACACACACAAATGGAGATCTTGTGGAATTTTGGAATGTTCCTTTTTCCTTAAAAAAGGATCTTAAAAGGATATAAATTAATGGGCAGAACAAATCTGCGCCTGTGGGGACATTCTAGAATACTCTGAGTTTGGCTTCTGGCAGACCATTCATGTGTCTGGGTCTAGCTACTAATCTGTACAATCAGTTTCCAGCGGCTGGACGTTCATGGAAGTTTTTTTTAAGCTGACTACTGTATACACAGTGTAAACATAGCAGAGGGGCCTGCAGAAATCCTTACATCTTTCAAAATGGATCACAGAGTATAAACAGTGTATGTGTGTGTGTGTGTGTGTGTGTGTGTGTGTGTGTGTGTGTGTGTGTGTGTGTGTGTGTGTGTGTGTGTGTGTGTGCGTGTACATATTTGTGTGTGTCTTTTTCAAAATGGATCACAGAGTATAAACAGAGTTAGCCAGGGTATGGTTACAGCTACCTCTGTTAAAGAGTCACTGTCACGCAAAGGTATCCAGAACAAAGGTATCCAGAACAAAGGTATCCAGAACAAAGGTATCTAGAACAAAGGTATCCAGAACAAAGGTATCTAGAACAAAGGTATCTAGAACAAAGGTATCCAAAACAAAGGTATCTAGAACAAAGGTATCCAGAACAAAGGTATCTAGAACAAAGGTATCTAGAACAAAGGTATCCAAAACAAAGGTATCTAGAACAAAGGTATCCAGAACAAAGGTATCCAGAACAAAGGTATCTAGAACAAAGGTATCCAAAACAAAGTTATCTAGAACAAAGGTATCCAGAACAAAGGTATCTAGAACAAAGGTATCCAGAACAACGGTGTAGTGTACTAAACCGCGCCACCATCAGATTGGGTCAAAAGAAACAACGCACAGAGGTTATTATCACAAAGTACTGGTTTAGAAGAAGATGAGCTGTCCAAACAAAAGTTTCCCAGAATTTCCTGATGAGAGCACTGGATAAGATTCTGCTAAATGGTCAGAGCGTCAGTTCAGAAGTATGGGTTGGATGGATCAGAATCAGATCTGGAAGGGCAACACATAAACACTTACATCTGTCCATGAGCTCTAGGTTTAATGTTCACTTCAGCACTCTACAGACAATATTTCTTACTCTGTGAAGTCTTTTCTGTTTAGCACTGTTTCCTTTGTGCACTTCGTTATTTTATTCAATGAATTCAGCCATGAGAAATACAAAGTGTTGAACTCTAAAAAGCCATGTTCTTGGCATAAACATATGTGTATGTGTTTGGCAGAGACAGTTGTTTGTGTCAGTTCATCCCTGTATGTGTGACAGACTACATCATGAGGGTCAGGTCTTGGGAGTTGTAATCAAATGAACTGTGAAATCTCTCTGATGTTGTTTTCCTGACAAACTCCAGTCCAGTTTTCACTTTGAACGTGTTTCCGGAGATCAGTGTGTGGATCAGTGTGCTTTTCTCTCTCCTTTGTGTGTGTGTGTATGTGTGTGTGTGTGTGTATGTGGGTGTGTACATTTGTGCATGCGTGCATATTCTTGCTTGTGTGTGTGGTTCACTTAATTTTGCACAAATAAAGGGTCCTTAAGGTGAGTGAAGTGCTTTGATGATTTAAGGGCTGATTGTGGATACATATACTGTGGCCTTCAGACCAAAACAGGCACAAAGAGAGAGAGACAGAACCCCTCTTTCTCTTACCAGGACCACTGGCTAAATTAACCAAGTGTGACTGAGTCTGGTACTCTGTTTAAAGTAAACCAGGTTGGCCCTTTTAAGATGAACCATATGTGGGATGGAGACTGGGTTCTTCAGGCTGATTTCTGAACAGGTCTGGGATATTTATATCAAGTCACAATTCTGTACATAACGCCAGTTCAGTGATTAGGTTCATGACTCTTAAAGGACTGCCAACACAATGTCACAATTTCTAAATATTCAACAAAAAAGTACACTGTTCAACAAGTATTTGAACACCACATACTGTTGTACTCAAGGCCGGCTCTGACAAGCTTCACTGGGTAGACCTCGTCACCTAAAAGAAAATAATAGATATCATATTTGTTTCACAGCAGCGAAACTCTCAACAGTACTGTGTCTGGTTTATGGTCCGCTGCTAGCCCACCACAGCCCATACAAACCCTCTCCTCTCCTCTCTTCTCAAGGCCTTGATAATTAGTTGAGTAGTTATATCAGGTGTGCTGGTATAGGACTGAAACAAAAATATGCAAGGACAAATATTGTCTATTATATTGACAAGATAGTGGAAATACATGTCCTCAAAGATGGAAGGCAGGCAGGACGAGGCGAGATCAGCTGAGACCTAGCAGTTAGAGCGTTGGGCCGGTTACCAAAAAGTTGCTGGTTCAAATCCCTGACCCAACAAGGTGAACACATCTGTCAATGTGCTTTTGAGCAAGGCACTTAACCCTAATTGCTTCTGTAAATCGCTCTGGATAAGAGCATCTGCTAAATGACTCAAATGTAGACAATGAGAGGGCAGATATGCATGTGAACAACAGGCCATAGATAGAGGACACATTTTTATATCTGTGTCATTATAGCATCTGGAACAGCATGGGCAGCACCATTGAGGCTATAACCCTTTTAAAGTAGTTAATTTTCTTCTTCTTCATCGGCTGATTGCGCCCATCTCATAGGAATCCCCACCCAGTTGACTACTTTAAAATGGTGGGAGCCCTCAATGGCAACATCCATGCTAAAAGTCCTCTATCTATCAATATAAAAACAGGCACAATTCTGATGTAAAGTTGCCAAAATGCCACGCACGTCACCTTATATCTGTGCATTCATAACAATCTAACCATTACTAAACTTATGTTTGATCAAATAAGTATCATGTAGAAAATTATCGATGACATTTTCTGTTGACCAAATTCGACATTCTCTCATTAACCTCCATATGTCTTTGGGCTTATTTTTGTGGACAGATTTTGGGAGGAGTAAAACTTCTCACTTCGCCTCTTCCTCTCTGGCAAGGACCAGTGTAGTGAAACACTGAACCTACCTGGTTCTGAAGCATTGGGGACTTACCCTGACCCAGCTTGTTCGGGCCGAGCCTAGCCTAGCGAATGTTTCCCATCAACCACTGGCCCTCCACCTCTCTCTGACAGGACAGGACTCTCCCTCTCCACAACACAGCAAAGCCTGATTCCAGCTGCCCCCAAATCTGCTGGGGGCTCTGTGTGTGTGTGTGAGTGAGTGTGTGTTTCTGTGTGTGTGACCCCTGGCTCTCTTTGTGAGCGCTCCAGCGTGGGGACTGGAGATATGGGCGGCACTCTTTGAGGATACGTTAGTTGATTCACCGGCTGGAATGGATAGAAAGAAAGAAAGACAAGAAAGAAAAGAAAAAGAAAGAGTTTGTGTATGTGTGTGTCTCCAGGGATGTGCGTTCTGATTTCTTTCTACTGTTACCTTTCGGTCCTTTCATCCTCTCACTTTTGATTCACTAACATGTGGTCCTGTATATCCCGTCTTCCTCTTTTTGTCTATCCTCTCTCTTTTCCCCACAATCATTTACACTCAGTAACCTTGCAGAGATGATGGAATGTTAATTTAATTCTATGGAATTTTAATGCTATTTATTCAGTAATACTATTGACGTAGACAAATCTGCTTCCACATAGTTTCAGCCATACAGTATGTCACAGTTGTGTGGCGAGATGGACCAAGGCGCAGCGTGCTCTGAGTTCCACATATTTTATTTAGTGAAACTTACACAACAAAAGGAAACAAACAACTAACCGGAACATCAGCGGTGCTACATGCACTAACTCAAAACAAGATCCCACAAAACACAGTGGGGGAAATGGCTGCCTAAATATGATCCCCAATCGGAGACAACGATAAACAGCTGCCTCTGATTGGGAACCATACCAGGCCAACATAGAAATAAAACACCTAGATAGAAACACTCCCCCTAATCACACCCCGACCTAACCAAAATAGAGAATAAAAAGGCTCTCTATGGTCAGGGCGTGACACAGTAGCTGCGCGTGAGACAGTACTATTTGGGCTAAGTAGATCTACTTTGCCCATAGTAGCTTACAGTAGCTACTGTAGAATTTTCCAAATAGGAATTTGTACATAAATCTACTTCATGTGTGGTTTGTTAGATCAACAAAATCCCCAAACAAAAGTTAAGCAGAATCACAATGGAAATCAAAGTTATTGTAATTATTTTATTATTGCTGTATATATTTTCTTTACCAAAAAATAATGCTCAATTGCACACTTAACACAATAAAATAATGCTATTTTAAAAAAGGAAATATGAACAACTCTACATGAACTATGAAACACATTCAGAGGAGGAAAAATATGCTTATTACTATTTAACACACATAAAAAATGATAAAAACTACCTCTCCCAACCCTATACATACACTGTACAGTGTCTCTTGTACGACAATGACCATGAAGTTACACTGGAGAATAGTTACATACCATGCACTGTACCGTCATTTTCAATTTGACTTAGGGTTCTGTTTCAGTCTTACCCAAAAGGTACCATTGAGTTAAATTTTGCTTCCTCAACATAAAAAATTATTACATACAAATAAAATATACATTAGATTTAAATTACAATGATATGTAAGTAAACACTTCAAGCACGCATCTTCTGTAATTAACACACTTTTATATACATTACATATTCAAATAGGATGATGGTACACCGGCTAAGGGAATTCTGTACAAAACAATCCAAACTTAAAGGACAATTCCACCACTTTTCAACATTATATTCATTATCCCCAGTCCCAAACCAGTGTCTACATATTTGAGTTTCTATGATCTGTAGCTAATAAGATAAGAAGAAAGGTCCTAAAAAACATCTAAACCTCCAACGAGTTTCTAGCTAGAGGGAGGGTATTTTCTTGCTCCCCATGTCACCACAAATCTCATAGTGTTTGAAAAACACTGTTTGTAAAATGTTTTAGCTTTTAATGATGTCATCGGGTACAACTTGTTCTACAAAATGTAGAAATGTACCGTTTTCAAATATGTAGACCGATGTATTGTGCTGTCAATAATGAAAAAGAGGTTGAAAAGTGATGGAATTGCCCTTTAATAAGTATTTGATTATAAAAGCTAGCAGCATAATATGACTGTACATTGGACTAGACGTGTAGTGATGAGTATGCTTCCGAAATATGAATGGAAGGTTGAGTGACAAGAAGTTTTCGGTTGCATACTGTATGTTCATATTGACTCAGCTCTGTGCTGCTAGAGAGAAATACTGTAAATGCAATGTTTGTTGTTTCGTATTACAGAAAAATGAACATTAAACCAGTGACCCGACCAGTAACCAGTAACCCGACTCTGTCCCTTTCTTTTCTTTCTGAAGATGGATACTCTGCTGTGACCGGGTTGGGTAGGTTACTTTCTTAAATGTAATATGTTACAGTTACTAGTTACCTGTCCAAAATTGTAATCAGTAACGTTACTTTTGGATTACCCAAACTCAGTAGCGTAATCTGATTACTTTCAGTTACTTTTGGATTACTTCCCCCTTGGTGTGTCATCATGGTGGTCTCTGACTTGTGGTCAGACTTGCTCCGATGGTACAAACTTAAACTTGAGCCTTTTTTTTATGTCATTGAGAAAACAGAAAGGTGTCATAATGTATTTTTTCCACAAACATCCTCCCTGAATTTAAAAGTAATCCAATAAGTAATCATCTAGTTTTTCAAAAGTATCTGTAATCTGATTACAATATCTTTGCTGTTAATGTAACTGAATACATTAATTAAAACAAATAATAATAATAATATATCAGATTACATGTAATCAGTTACTCCCCAGCCCTGGATGTGCATTGCTGCCTTAAACTGTCCTTCAGACAACAGACATACCACAAAGAGATTCCCAATTACCAATGAACCGTTTAGTTATAGATGTAAGCCGAGCTGTTTCAGAAAGCAAGATAAAACGTTTTCCCTGATGGACATGGTAGACAAGGACAGGCTCATCAGCAGGGGTATTCACACACACTCACGCAGGAACACACTCGCACACGGACACACACACACGGACACACACACACGGACACACACACACACACAGATAATCCAATCAGACAGCAGACATGGCTGTTGGAGCTAACACATGCCCTGCGGTTGACTGGTTGTGTTTTCTCCATGTTTTCTCTTCTTTCTGTCTAACCGTCTGCCAGGAGTTTGTGAGTATCAACAACAGAGAGTTGAAAGGAGTTTGCGGGGGAAACAATAAGAGTCGCTGGCAGATACAAAGCTGAGTGACCGTTAGTAGATCTGATGATCAAAGACAAGGAAGAGAAGTCTTGTTGGAGGATGATACAGCCTTCTGACATAGAAGTTCTGTCATAACAAAACTCAATAACCTTTTTACAAAACAATACAAAATCACATAGTAGAATAATCACTGTCCATCTCACAGCACATGGGGAGTTGGTGTGGAGAGCGATTGAAAGGTATTCAGTGCAACCCTTGTTTTGGACAAAGAGCAAGCCTTTCAGAGTCAGACCAGGGACTAGGGACTGGTGGTAAGGAACCAGAAGGTAGAAAGTAAGGATAAGTGGAGCGAGGGGTAAGGAGGTGGTCCAGTATTAGGAAATGGTGGATGTGGTGAGGGGTGAGGAGGGGTGGGTGTAGGGGGTGAGGGATGAGGGCTAGGGGGTGAGGGAAGGGGGATTAGGTGAGGGGTGAGGAGGGGTGGGTGTAGGGGGTGAGGGATGAGGGCTAGGGGGTGAGGGAAGGGGGATTAGGTGAGGGGTGAGGAGGGGTGGGTGTAGGGGGTGAGGGATGAGGGCTAGGGGGTGAGGGAAGGGGGATTAGGTGAGGGGTGAGGAGGGGTGGGTGTAGGGGGTGAGGGATGAGGGCTAGGGGGTGAGGGAAGGGGGATTAGGTGAGGGGTGTGAGGAGTGTGGGGGGGAGGGTGAAGGATTTCGGGATGAAGGGTGAGGAGGAGTGCGTTGAGTATTATTTGCGGCAGGCGTAAGCGTTGATGTTCTTGATGACGTAGAAGCCGATGGTCATCGGGGGCATGGCTATTGTCCTCCCCGCCCGCAGCGTTCGAGGCTTCAACTCCGGAAACGTCTCGTTGTCCACCATCAACAACCTTTCTCCGTTCAACTGGACTGACCTGGAGGAAGAGTGGAGTTAGAGAGATGAAGAGAGTGGAATGAGATAGGAGGGGGGGGGGAGAGGACAGGGATATGAGAGAGAAGACAGAGAGAGGGAAGGGTGGGAGAGGAGAGAGGGTTTAACTTCTGCTCGAAGCTGGACTGGTAGGGCAGGAGTCATTCTGAGGCTGTATTTACAGTCCTCTGAAGACTAGGGGGCGCTACAGTCACATCATTGCAGCTTCTTGACACAAGAGCAGGTTTTGTGACAGATGTGATCCTTCTGATCTAGATGGAAGAGCAGCTAGGTTGGGGTTTATTCTGCACTCCCATGGGTGAATTCCTAGTCCAATACAAATAACTGGCATGGAACATATTCCAAACTCATTGAACTCTGCCACAGAGAGCACCGAGAAGAATTTCAACCACTTTGTGACTGGGGATTAGACTGGGTGCTCATAAACAAATAGTCCTACGAAATAACACAAACATAAGTCTTCAGAAACACAATAACTTAGGCACATTTTTCAATGTTGTATTTTTATGAGTGCCAGATTCCCATAGACGTTTTCCTGTCCTGTCATCTGCGAGAGGAGGCCTGTACTAAGTCAGCGGTCCACTAGCTAACTGAAAGTGAAAGCCTAATGAATCCAATGCAATGAGGTTTTAACTTCCATGCCAAAACGACGATAAACACAGCGAAATAGCAAATGAATTACACTATTATAAATGAGGAAAAATTATGAAGACAATTTTGTAACATTTTCTCAGGGGAAAAACAACACTCAGAGTCATATATTAATCTAAATATGCGGCTCTGGCAACATCTAATTTGGAGACGGTCCGTTGGAGTCATTAGACAACTATGTTGTTGTTCTGAACAACAGAACTGTTGGTCTAATAAAGGTAGTAAGTACAGCCTGACACGCACCCTGTCGCCATACAGAACTCTTCCATCAGTCTGAACACTCACACCTCCACCTCTACAGGGATTTACAGACTGAACACACTCTCTCTCTCTCTCTCTCTTTCTCTCCTTCTCTCTCTCTCACTCTCTTTCTCTGTCTCTCTCTCTCTCTCTTTCTCTCTTTCTGTCTCTCTTTTTCTTTCTCTCTCTCTCTCTCTCTCTCTCTCTCTCTCCCTTTCTCTCTCTGTCTCTCTCTCGCTCTCTTTCTCTCTCTGTCTCTCTCTCTTTCTCTCTCTGTCTCTCTCTCTCTCTCTTTCTCTCTCTCCTGTCTCTCTCTCCTTCTCTCTCTCTCTTTCTCTCTCCTCTCTCTCTCTTCTCTCTCTCTCTCTTCTCTGTCTCTCTCTCTCTCTCTCTCTTTCTCTCTCTCCTCTCTCTCTCTCTCTCTCTCTCTTTCTCTGTCTCTCTCTCTCTTTCTCTCTCTGTCTCTCTCTCTCTCTATTTCTCTCTCTGTCTCTCTCTCTTTCTCTCTCTCTCTCTCTCTCTTTCTCTCTGTCTCTCTCTCTCTATCTCTCAAATTCAAATTCAAGCTGCTTTATTGGCATGAAAAACATTGTGTCAATATTGCCAAAGCAACAATGTATACAATATACATTGTAATACAATTATAAACAATAACAAATAATAATATAAAATGGCAGAAAATAATAATACAAAATTAAACATAAAAATAATAACAATAAAATAGTAGTAAAATAATAGTAAAATAGTAGAATGTAATAAATATAAAAATCGAAATATGGAAAATGAATCTATAACTAACTTATAACTAAATAGTCCAGTGTGGCTCAGTTGGTAGAGCATGGTGTTTGCAACGCCAGGGTTGTGGGTTCGATTCCCACGGGGGACTAGTACGGAGAACAAATATATGAAATGTATGCATTCACTACTGTAAGTCGCTCTGGATAAGAGCGTCTGCTAAATGACTAAAATGTAAATAACTAAATATCTCTCTGTCTCTCTCTCTCTCTCTCTCCATGTCGCTCTCTCTCTCTCAATTAAATTCAAGGGGCTTTATTGGTATGGGAAATGTATGTTTACATTGCCAGTGAAATTGATAATAAACAAAAGTGAAATAAACAATACAAAATTAACAGTAAACATTACACAAAAGTTTCAAAAGAATGTCATATTGTCTATATACAGCGTTGTAACGATGTGCAAATAGTTAAACTACAAAAGGGAAAATAAATAAATATGGGTTGTATTTGCAATGGTGTATGTTCTCTCAACCTCTCTCTCAACCTCTCTCTCTCAACTGCTCTCTCTCACTTTCTCTCTCCCTTGATAGTGTGTGTCACACAGCAGACCTCATACCCCAATGTGGATCTTAACTAACACCTTCATCACAGGATTTATGTTAGCTAGTTCAAGGCCCTGGGGAGCAGGGAAGTGGAATGAGAGATAAATAGAGAGAACAGGGAGAAAGAGAAAGGGGGGAGAATGTCAATTACATTAAACTCCTCTAATGGTTCCATATGTTGGTCCTTTAGCAGCTCCTGGTTATAGATGTGTGTGTGTGTGTGTGTGTGTGTGTGTGTGGAAAAGCTAAATCCTCCAGAAAGGGGAGGCAGCACTACTGATTTTCTCCCAAAAGAAACATGGCCGACAGTACTGAGCAGTACACTATGTGCAGTATGCATAGTGCTGAGAGACCCAGACAACCTGTAGCTATCTAAATCCAGCAAACTCAAATACACCTACTGTACGCTCACGTCAACCTACTGTACGCTCACGTCAATCTATTGTACGCTCACGTCAACCTACTGTACGCTCACTTCAACCTACTGTACGCTCACGTCAACCTACTGTACGCTCACGTCAATCTACTGTACGCTCACGTCAACCTACTGTACGTTCATGTCACTCTACTGTACGCTCACGTCAACCTACTGTACGCTCACGTCAACCTACTGTACGCTCACGTCAACCTATTGTACGCTCACGTCAATCTACTGTACGCTCACGTCAACCTACTGTACGCTCACGTCAACCTACTGTACGCTCACGTCAACCTACTGTACGCTCACGTCAACCTATTGTACGCTCACGTCAACCTACCGTACGCTCACGTCAACCTACCGTACGCTCACGTCAACCTACTGTACGCTCACGTCAACCTACTGTACGCTCACGTCAACCTACTGTACGCTCACGTCAACCTACCGTACGCTCACGTCAACCTACTGTACGCTCACGTCAACCTACTGTACGCTCACGTCAACCTACTGTACGCTCACGTCAACCTATTGTACGCTCACGTCAACCTACTGTACGCTCACGTCAACCTACTGTACGCTCACGTCAATCTACTGTACGCTCACGTCAACCTACTGTACGCTCACGTCAACCTACTGTACGCTCACGTCAACCTACTGTACGCTCACGTCAACCTACTGTACGCTCACGTCAACCTACTGTACGCTCACGTCAACCTACTGTACGCTCACGTCAACCTACTGTACGCTCACGTCAATCTACTGTACGCTCACGTCAATCTATTGTACGCTCACGTCAATCTATTGTACGCTCACGTCAACCTACTGTACGCTCACGTCAACCTACTGTACGCTCACGTCAATCTATTGTACGCTCACGTCAACCTACTGTACGCTCACGTCAACCTACTGTACGCTCACGTCAACCTACTGTACGCTCACGTCAATCTATTGTACGCTCACGTCAACCTACTGTTCGCTCACGTCAATCTACTGTACGCTCACGTCAACCTACTGTACACTCACGTCAACCTACTGTACGCTCACGTCAACCTACTGTACGTTCACGTCAACCTACTGTACACTCACGTCAACCTACTGTACGCTCACGTCAACCTACTGTACGCTCACGTCAACCTACTGTACGCTCACGTCAACCTACTGTACGCTCACGTCAACCTACTGTACGCTCACGTCAACCTACTGTACGCTCACGTCAACCTACTGTACGCTCACGTCAACCTACTGTACGCTCTGCATGCTCAAGACCCTGAATAGACCTTTTTCTTTAGTCAAGAAGTTTCACCTAACATTCACTCCAACACTGTTAGACTACAGTAACAATCTTAGAGACCCGGATTACAGTCCAGTTCGGACTGCCCCTTGAATTCACTGCAATGTTATTTGACAACAATCCTTCCATATTCCATGGAAAACGTGAGGACAAATTTGATTAGTCATGTACACAGCTAACAGCATGCTTAAAAGGTGCAGTGAAATGCTTGCGTGCTAGCTCTCTCAACATTGCAGTACAATAATCAATATAAACAATAAAAAAAGTCAAATAAAAATATCAAGTAATTAGAAGAAGGTAGTATGCAAAGTAATAAACTGACATGTACACAATAGGATTTACCGTATAGATTATGAATGTGCTATGTCAAGTATAACTGTATTTACAAATATAAAATGGTTAGTGTCATGGTTGCACGGTTAAATCAATAGCATATAAATGAACAGCAGCGTTGACTGTGTGTGGTATCACTACAGGCACACATCACAGCCCTGTGGCCACGTCCCTACTCTCTCTCTCCGCCTGCCCTGTCACCACAATTGTTTCACACTGTCCAAATAAAGCAATTCAAAATAAGAAAGAAGGGTGGAATTACACCGTGATCTAGGACTGAGAGGACCTAATTGAGACCATAGGCTCCAAATAGGAAAGGAGAACTAGATATTTCCATGGGAATCAGAGAGCGCCACATTGGCTGATTTACGAGATTTAATGAGACCAATATGTAAAGGAAAACGAAAGGTCATTTTGGGGCATTCGATGGATTACATTCTTTCCCACAACTGGTTAGCCTCAATTTCAAATAATCCTTGATCTTTTGTAACATTTCACTTGTTCATTTCACTTTGTTCATTTCACTCTGTATTGGAAAATCTAGAGATTGAAAAGCACATATCTATTTCGTATGGTCAGAGAGGCATATATACAGTCTATAGGGCCGGCTGTTGAGTTCTAGTCATGTTTATAGACATCTGGAGCTGCTCAAACATGAATAAAAGTTTCAACTGCCCTGTCTGTGGTCAGTGGAAGCAGTTAGAACAGCAGTTAGAGTCTAGAACAGAGCCACTGCTTACGGTTCTATTAGGCACCACTATAATCCCCTGTAACACCACTCACACATCCTCATCATAAAACATCTGTTATTACAGAACACCCACACACCCACGCACCCACACACACACGAACATACGCACGCACACACACACTCACTCATTAGGCTGTTATTGAAGGATCAGCCTTGTGTCTGAATAACAGGCTGAGCTTAGACTGGAGAGGCGGAGAGAAGGATGAATGTGTAGAGATAATCAAGTGTAATCGATGCCAGGAATGGAGAGAGAAAGG